>NC_056727.1:335102484-335114984 GCF_019279795.1 Protopterus annectens | reverse complement strand
TCACACCCAGGGCACCACCCATCACCATAGTTAGATGTGGCTGCTACTGTACCAGACATTACATGTACCTTGTTACGATTCTCTCCCTAAGGGCTACCTAGGCCTTGCAGTACCAGCACAACACTGTTGTACAAATGAGTTGATAGGCATGGGATACCCACTGAGTTTTGGCAAGTCTGTGTATGTGTGCAAGTGTGTGTGTGTGTGTGTGTGTGTGTGTGTGTGTGTGTGTGTGTGTGTGTGTGAGTATATATATATATATATATATATATATATATATGTATAATTATATATATATATATATATATATATATATATATATATATATATATATATATATATATATATATATATATATATATATATATATATATATATATATATATATATATATATATATATATATATATATATATATATATATATATATATATATATATATATATATACATATGTAGGGTACAGCATTCCGAGGCCAGATGCTCGTATTACAGTATGCATTGCCACACAGTATTAGGAATAGTGATGTTGCTGCCCATAGGAGAGGCATGACAATGCATCAGCCTACTATGCCTGTGACATGTGCATTAGATGCATATCCCTGTAGTAGCACTCTTGGGATGGACAAGGGGTTGTATTGCAGTCTTGGTCAATGTGTGATGGTGGGTATGTCAGAGTGTCATCATGGGTTCCAGTGCGTACAATATCCACAGTGGGGTGTGGGTGCTGGGTATGCTGTCATTACACAATGATACCCCCAGGACATGTCCCATGTACCACTGTGTGGTGACCATTGTCACCATCAGCCATACAGGTAATTGATAACACTATCCAGCCCAGTTATGCATGTGCTGTGTGCAACCTACCTGTAACACAATGGACCCGCTGACATGGTAGTTAGCACTGATAAGCCCAGGACTGTCAGATGTGTGTCTGACTGTTATGTGTTTGTCAATGTGTATATGACGGTATGTCACACTATGTCTTGTCCATATACAACCATTACATCCCCAGTTACCATACTGTACATGCTTGGGGATTTTCTGCATGTAACATGTAACCTGGAACAAACCTCATCCTAAAAGCTGTGTGGTGTTTGCAATTAAAGCCACACACATCAGTAGCCCTACATAACTAGGTAGGGGTCTAGTCCCAGTGTTGTTAAGTAAGAGTGTGCATGTATGTGGAGGGATCTACTTCAGGTTGCATAATATACATGCCCCAGGGGCTCATCTGTCCAAGAACTGTGTGGCATATGCTAACATGTCACAGGTATCATCCCGTGGACATACAATCCATCACAACTACTGTTAGCTGTGAAAATGGCCTCCTCCCCACTGTATAGGTGTGCAGCGATACTGGGGTTGGTATATACAGCTGGGTGTGGCTTTTGTGGACACAACCAACATCATTGCAGTTACTGGAGTGTACCACCTCATGTAGCTGGCCATAATACTGTACAGTTCATGTTAACATGTTAGGTATTTGTCTGTCATGCTATTTGTGGTTCTACAGCACCTCTCACCCTCCAACGGGTAGGGGTGTGCCACCCACACCAGCACACACATATGTTTACTGTGCTGAGGATTGCACCACATTGGTGAAGGGGACATATACCCTGCCGGTACCATCATCAATGACATTAAACCAGCAGTCTGCTTATTTCACAATGTGTTGTTATGCATAGTCTGGCTTGGGGGAATTACATAGGCTACACTGAGTTCCTTGCACAGGTACATAGATCCATGTCTATAGTATTCTCTGTGAAGTGCATCAACACCTAAGCCTTTGTGTGTGTTATACACAAACATGTGGTGTATACCACCCAGTACAACTACCACTGTCCACTGTAGAAGGGCTGCAACCAGTAGCCACCATGCACTCACCTGCATACACCACCCCCAGACCTATCGGCCATGGGGCACAGGCAATAACTGTTATACAGACCTGTGACATATGTTCACCTGTACCCAGGATATGGCACAGCCAAGGTGTCATCACAGTGCCATACCCCTTCTGAGATATGACAGCAGACCATCCTCCTACTGACACATGGACACCTACAACACAAATGGATAACATTATGGAAACCACAATCACTCAGTGTTAATAACAGCTATAATGCATCATGGCTGGACTGCTACACTGCCTGACATGTAAGCATCAAAACATTACTGCTGACAACATGTTACACAGCAGTACACTGTAGTACAGTCACCGTGTGCATCAGAACCATATTAGCCTGTCCCTGTATCAATGTTATGGATGACAGGGATGTGGCACAGGTATCATCATATGCACGGGGTGTGTTGTTGGTTTGCCAGAGACCTAGGCTGGGCCATATGTTTGACACCATGTGTGTGAGGTAGGGGTTTTAATTACTGATATGGCCGTGGTGATGTGGTGTGTGTAGGTATGAGGTTGCCCTAGGTGTGTTTGTATTGTGTGTGAGTATGTATGCACACAGTTCTGCCATATGGCTTACCTATGCAGGTACAAAAAGAATATGAACAACTACTACACACCAAAGTCCTTTGCAGAAAATGAAGAAAATTGCAGAAACAATACCAAATCTTGCTAATTGCACTATCTTTAATAAATTTTATATTGGCAAAATGGATTGTACTTTGAGAGAAAGAATACGGGAGCATTTATATCATATAAAGAAAGGAAGCAACAGTAATGATCTTGCTAGACATGTTGTAAGCACAGATGAACAGCATACTTTTAAATTTGTAGTAGTAGGTAGAACTTTTTTAAATATTAGAGGTGGGAATATTAGGTCCCAGACAGAAGAATTAGAAGCACAATGGATAATGAGACTCAGAGCCAACTTTGGACATGGCCTTAATGACTGTGTCCCTATCAAACCACTTTTATATAAAAAAGTTACGTAGATGAATGCTTGTATATAATACAGTTCTCTATTGCTCTTAATCAGGTAATATACTTGTATGAATTTTTATATGAATTTTTATATTTTTATCAGAAAATATATTTAGATTTATTTTTATATGTATATATCTTTAAATCTAGATACTTTTAAATTTAATTGATGTCATGTGATGTTGTTGCTAAGTATATAAGGTGTGGTCTTTTTAGTTTATGTATACACCTGATGAAGCTATATGCGAAAGTGCTTGTGTGTTCATTAAAGTTGTGGCTGCTCAAGATATTTGGATTCAGTGAATTTTTTACATTTTCTTGGAACCTGGAACCTGGAGGCTTATCTTTGCAGTATTGTTGGTATTGTTTCTGCAATTACCTATGCAGGTGTTAGTTGGACAGCTGCAGACCATATCTGGCAGGGTGTGCAGTTCACTGCCTCCAGCGATGGACATGAGAACTGCACCTGCCAGGGGTTCCACGGTCATGGTCAGGTACAAGCCTCAATATGCTACTTACCCTGATGATGACATATGTCTGCTGGAACCAGGTCCCTCTTGGGACTGGCCAGGGCCATTTGCTCATGGCCTGCTGTGGTGTAGTGTGGACAGCACCCCCCCCTCCAGTGCTGGGACTTGTACTGCCACTACGGGAGCGGTGTGGTGTCCTTGCATATCCACATCGACCTCCAGATGTTGGTGTTGCTGGCCTACATCCAAGTGGCCATCGCAGTAGACCACATGCTCTAGCACGGTCAATCCACGGTTGAGGAGTGCCACCATCTCACCCCACTGTCTATCCATGACCTCTGTAAAATAACAGCGGGCACCTGCAAGATCACAGATGTTGTCACTTACAGCTGAAAGAGCAGCCCTCTGCAGCCTCAGACCCTGTCTGGTGTACCATTCCATATGTGCCTGCACATCCATGACAGCCTAAAACATGTGTCTGGTGGTACCAGATGTGACACTTCTGCCAGGGGCATGATGACTAGCAACCCTACCATGAGCACCCCTATACATCTGCCTATGTGGTACCCTGCTGGACACCTGGCTATGACTGCTCTGTCCAGACATAGCAGCCATAGATACCACATTGTCCTGTGCACTGCCACCAACTGCCAACTGTCCCTCTGCTATGGCCACTGGTGATGGGGTATCTATAGGCACTGTGACTGTGTGTGGGGATGGGGTGGATAACAGGGTGATGTCAAATGATGGCGCAGTTTTGGCATCTGACAACCCTGTCTGTTCCTCAACACACCTATAATCATTTTCAGTGTCTGTATGGACACCAATATTAAATTGCATGCAGGAGGGACCCTGATCCACCTCGCCACCTGTGAGGTGAAAACATGAAATGCACTTTAAGACCTGCATGTCATTGATTAACAGTAAACACACACACACACACACACACACACACACACACACACACACACACACACACACACACTGACATTCCACCATATTACCTACCTGTCCCAGAGTTTACAGACTGTCCCAAGTTTATTCTCTTAAGTTCCCCATTCTGCATCACACTTGGAAACTTACACTCATTAATACCAATAATTAACGTATCATTCTTCTAATTGCCTAGACAAGTGATCACAAAACATGACCTGTTACTCCATTACCTCTTTGACTTGATTGAAGTCGGTTTTACAAGGACTGACTGCTGTCATCCAGTGCTCACCCTAGGTTTTTCCAGACATCGTGAGCATGGCCCCCATATGTTAGGGACTACTACAGTCACTCAATAATGTCACGCACTGGAGTGTTATACATAACTATTGCTCAGTAGATGCAAGATCTGTTGCTCTATTAACTTATTATGTGGGCAACAATAATATTTGGATACACTCACTGGTTTTGTCTAGTAATTCCCCAATGCATCTGTAGTGCGGCATACATGGGTATTCTTTCACCTTTCTGCTGATTGCAATTATAACAGCATACCTGGTGTCTAGTTTCCCTCCCAATGCATGTTCCATGATACAGACCTTATTATACTAACAGCTGTCCTGAGATTACATATCAGACAAGCATTCCTGGTGTCTCATGTGTCAGTCCATGTCCATGTACTGCACGATTTCAAAGGGAAGTCGAGACATGATCAACCCCACAATCACACATGTGCATACATGGACACACACATAAACACACCCACACATACACACACACATTCTACATGCATCAACCCCCCTACACTCCACCAGATTTCACTTACAGACAAAATAACTTCCTTCTACACACACGCGCACACACACACACACACACACACACACACACACACACACACACACACTTACATGTGAGGTTGCACAAAGATATTACACACAGACCTCCCATTACCCATCTGTCAACATGCATAACATATGGCACTCAACATCATGCAGTGCAGCTATAGTCAATCCATGCTAGCAGCAGTATACATGTGTGTAATGCACAGGCTGTGTTAGTAGGCAAAGCCCCTTCCCCTGGAAAACACTGCACCCATGTACACAGTATTGCTGTGCACCTGTTCAGCACCCTGCCATGTACTATGCACCATACCTCACAGGTGTACACACCATTGCTGAATGTGTATTACTGTGTCAGTTATGTCTGCTCTGCTGCTCACAGCCCGTAAGTGTTTGTCCAACACATACCTGGGATGATATGTGGACAGATGTCATTTGTGAATGCCTGATGTCTGATTTACAGATGACATCATCAGCGGTGCATGTATGACCAATACGATACAATTACACTGACAACCGTCAAACCTTACCATGGCTATGGGGAGTGTACACACCCTTATTGATATGACACCCTCTTCCTTGATATATCATGGGACCACATTACTGCATATGTTAACATTACATGAGCCTGATATGTGACATATGTCCTGTACAATCAAATGCAGTGTCAAACAAATGTGTCAGCAGTGCTCATGCTGATTGAGATGCATACACTTCATGGGTGCATATATGTGCACACCCTTATCATGATGGTTTGTTGCACCTACTGTTATGTGTACTACAGCAGTCACTATTCCTTGAAGGGGGTATATTAGCATGGGCCATCTGCATTTGTCAGTATTTAGTCAGTCTGCCCTACACATGTCCTCCAACTCTGCATGATTGCAAGGTCAACTCATGTGCACATCCCTTGGAGTTCACACACTGCTGTCACTATTGCTGTGGAGTCAGGGTTATGTCTGCCACAGTTCCTGACCCTGACTGTGTGCAGATACAGTCATTCATATCATCCTTTGGAACCTTGCTGCAGTTCACTGTTGTGTCATGATGACACCCCCTCCCCACCTTCAGCCTTTTTGCAGATGCTTGATAACTATGGCTACACATGTGTGTCAGTTTGCAGTGTCCCAAACACCGAACACCATGTGTAACAGCCTAGTCCCAGCTAATGAATGGCAAACATACAGGTGTACACTGGCACTGGCATGGCACAGATGGGGATGGTGGGCCTGAGGTGGGGTGAGGTGTTAGTTGTGCAGCACATGTATTTTATGTGATACTGTCTGTAGGTTTCCAACATGGTCTTGGTACACCAGTACATGTAGCAACACATGCCTTTTGGGGACCTTTTCTGTTATGCTTATGCTACCTGTAGAGAGGCCTTGCTGATGTTTCCTGTGGTACAACTGTCCCATCTGATTACCCTAACACATGGGCCACATGTTTGCAGAGTCCAGGCAATTGCTGACACAAGTACTGCACAGCTAGTACTTGCTAGACATTCCTGCAACTCCCTCAGTGTTCTGGCATGTTACTAGGCAGCCTGGATGA
Source organism: Protopterus annectens (assembly GCF_019279795.1). Classification (NCBI taxonomy): domain Eukaryota; kingdom Metazoa; phylum Chordata; order Ceratodontiformes; family Protopteridae; genus Protopterus; species Protopterus annectens. The sequence goes on along the minus strand of NC_056727.1, from coordinate 335,108,305 downwards.
CCGGTTTGCTACATGTGACATCATTTGTCTTGGATGGCCATATGTTTGTTTCCTACATTATTCCTGTCCCATACATCCTTGTCACATACATGACTGTCTGCATTCTTTGCCATTGTATATGAAATGATGAGGTATGGCTACATGTCCAACTCCTGGGTGCTACCTGTTGGGTATGGGGTCCATGCCAAGGCATGTCAGATGTGTGCAAGCCATGGCTGCCTCTGTTGCAGGTAAGTGGGCACATTTGATGGCCAAATGTCTTGGACAGCAGACCATTTCTTGGTTTGAAATTGGGGATGTGTACTTGCTGGAAGGTGCATTTCCATAACAAATGCATGCTGTCAGTACCTCAACATCTACTTCCACTATATTTTATCTGGAGTGTGTGCATACATATGATTCCAGTGTTTGTGAAGGTATGTATTTCCCATATTTGCTGTCCTAACATATGATTCCACATTACACACTCATTGCTCATGTTAGGACCACATTGCTGTTCGTAAGGGTTGTGGATTTCAGTATTGTGATATGTCGTAGTATAGATCTGTAACAGTTGCCATTGTAATACTGGTATATAAACTGTTGTAGCACTGTATAAGGATGATGCTTCACACATGTCCCTACTGTAGGCCATTTGTCCCAACATTATGTTCATCTCTGTGCACACATTTTGCAATGACAGGATGTTAGTTATATTGCAGGAGTCTGACATACCCTTCAGATACACCATCATAGTGACCACTGTGATGCAGTGCAATTAACAGCAACAATACGTGAACATGTACAGCATGCATTATAGGTAGGTGTGTTAAATGTGTGAATGGAATATACCATGGCCATAAAATGACCAGTGTATTGGCAAACCTGAACAAACACCATACTCACCAGCTACAGGCTGCTGCCTTGGAGGTATAGCAGAGGGAACTACATAAGTGTGTGAGAGATGTGATGTCAGTAGCCACAGCTGTGGCATTGGTACAGGGTGGGTGCAGCATTAGAGTACATCAACAGTACAAGCCCGCAATATTACAGATTATGCACATCAGTTTATTACTACTACACAGCAACAGACTATATATATATATATATGTCATCTCACATATGCATAATCTAACTGCACAGATGTGGATGGATATGCAACAGTGGTCTACTGATGTGCTCTGTGGCCTTACCTGCACGCTCCTCTGCCATTCTGTGGGTAGCATCCACTTCCACTATGCTCTCCATCAGGTGCTTTGCGTGTGGGTGTGCAGGTGCCACGAGGCTGGGAAGGAGCTCCTCAACATGTGTCGGGGGGCTGGATGGCATGACCCCCCCCCGGTGTGAGCTGATCCACCCTGACTGCAGTAGCATGCCAACAGACATTGCGAAGTAGGTCTGTGCAATGATGCCAGACCTGCTCATAACTGCGGTTATGCAGGCCGATGTTATTTACCCTGTGGAAAAGATCGTTCTACAGGGCTGTCTGCTCCTGCTGCTCATGGGTTGTTTGGCCGAACAACAAGTGGTAGTCCTGCACCAGGTGTGAGATGATGACATCATTCTCCTGCTCTGTGTAAATGGGAAGCCTCTCCCTTGACATCTTGCCTGAAAGTCATAAGGACTCATACAGCAAGGTTATTATAGTTTTTAATACACATCTCTGTCACCCCCCACCATATCTGCAACAACAATCTCATCATACAACTCAACAGGTATGTCTACAGAGTACCTACCATTGGGACATATATTGTATTGTACAACACTTTGTGCTATGTATTTGTAGTCATGTTCCCTGTGGGGACACAATCATTGGTGATCTGTTATGGACAATGTCACCTGCATGCCATTGTAAGGGCCACTATGGTTCATTATATGCATGTGGTATGTTTGCTATGTGATTGCAGCACATCTGTTGTTTTGTGCTATTGGGGATATCTATGCATGCTGTTGGACATAATCCAGGAATGTGTGGGCTATTACTACCCACGTATTTTCTATAACAGTGACACAATACCAAGTTTAGGGAACAGTTGCCAGCAGAACCACATCTCCCATCTCATCTGGCCATCTTACCAGGCCACATCACATGTGGGACCTACCATGAGGTGTCCTCATCTACTGGTCCTGCACTACCTTCCAGTGGGACAAATTCAGGGTATAGTGTTTACCCCCCTGGGAGCACACACAGACATGATCCTGCCAATTGAGGTCAGGTCCAAGGTCTGGTGCATAGGGAGCTCCATAGAGACTTGAGGGATGTGCTACAGCACCTTGAGGCACTCAGTACACACTCACAGGGTACACATGCTCCTCCTTCTCAGCCTGCAGCCCAGGCACATTCAGGGTCATGAAGCTGGTGTTGTGACTGGCCATGGGTTGGGGCCTTCATCCCATTGTTTCCATATGTGGGCTCATGAAGCTTCCACATTGCAGACAACACTCCCCATCCAGTGTGTTTACCCAACATGTGTCATATGCCACCCTTGTAGGCTGTCTTCTCTATCTTCCAATCCAACCCGCCTCCACAAATATACCTGCTATCCTTCCCCAAATTCCAAACCCACCTTCACAAACTAGGGCAATGTGTTCCCAACATGGGCTTCACACCTGACATAACTGTCCATTTTGCACACACTTACTACTGTATCTATATATATATATATATATATATATATATATATATATATATATATGCGTGTGTGTATTGATATGTGTGATGTTCCCTCACACATATTTCATTTATTTATTTATTTTATTTATTTGAAGTTTGGTTGCCAGGATGGTCCATTGGGCCGAATGAGCCCGTTTTCAATGGAGTCCTGGGGAGAAAAGCTCCATGGATACAATAAAAAAATATAGTGAAATACAATATATAAAAACATAGTAAAATGCAAGGAGAGTACATTTAAGCCAAAGTAAATCAAAGCAGAAATAGAAGGTAAAGCATAACAATATATAACAATTCCCATCAGTTTACAAAACACATTTTTTTCTTTTAAGTCACTATAATCACTAAGATAGATATTTAGTTTAAGACAATAGTGTGAAGGTATGTACACAGAATTAAATGTAAGTGTTTATTTACTGTATGTAAGTTCCTGTAGAGGTGATCTGGTTATTGGCTAAGGGATAAGATAAGATAAGATAACATATCATGCAGAACTGTCATGCAAACGTAGGGGACATGTATTTATATACATATGTGTGTGTGTTTGTATATATGTAGACACACACACACACACACACACACACACACACACACACACACACACACACACACACACACACACTATATATATATATATATATATATATATATAGATATATATATATATATATATATATATATATATCCACATATAGGTGCCTGCATATGTGTAGACATACATGTATGTATACGTATATATATATATATATATATATATATATATATATATATCTAGGTTTACTATCACATGTTCGACACTACTGTGGCATAAAGTGCATATATCCGATGAAAATGTTTGGAAATCACAACACCGACCACAGTAAATTCCGAACTGAGCATTTCGGTGAAGTCGAATGTCGAACATTTCAACTTCACTTAAATTTTCTTAGCCACTAAACATATTTTAACATGTTTTGCCCTCCTGCACCACCCTATGTGGGGGGCTGTGCCCCCCAAACACCCCCTACTTATATATACAAACTCCGAGATCACACTACACTGATGAAAGGGTACATTTCCCAATCCCCACTATAGTGCGATCTGCACTACACTGTCAAACCTTGCTATAGCAGATATTCGCTATAGCAGATATTCGCTATTATAAGGTTTGACAATATAGTGCTAGCACTAGTAGTTCTGCTACCAGATTTATGCACATAGGTTAACAATGTGATTGTAAAAAAAAAAAAAAAATATATATATATATATATATATATATATATATATATATATATATGTGGGTCTACCTGAGATGGTCGACAGGCTATATGATCGACACTCAGTTGGTCGACAGTTCATTTGGTCGACAAGCAGATTTACCTCCCTCCCCAATGTTGTGCGACCCTGGAGTTGATATATATAGTTAGGGGGTGTGTGGGGGGCACAGCTCCCCACATTGGGGAGTGTGGGGGTGAAGCCACCCACATAAAATGCTTGTCGACCAAATGAACTGTCGACCAAATCAGTGTCGATCATATGGCCTGTCAACCATGTGAAGTAGACCCATATATGTATATGTGTATATGTGTTTGTGTGTGTGTGTATATATATATATATAGACACGCACACACACACACACACACACACACACACACACACACACACACACACAGACACACACAAGCACACATGCACACACGCACACACACGCACACACACACACACACACACACACACACACACACACACACACACACACACACACACACACACACACACACATACATATATATATATATATATATATATATATATATATATATATATATATATATATATATATATACCTATGTGTATATGGGGTGCATTCAGACATCAGGTCTACACTCTCTAACTCACCTTCCTACAAAGATGCACTGCTCTGCCTTGCTACAACACAGACAGGTGCTATATATGGACACAGCTTAACATTAGGGGGTATATATATATATATATATAGAGAGAGAGACAGATTGCAGGTAAGCCTGTTACACACCTATGGCATTTCTGCATGCTGCATTACCTGCTAACATGACTGTCCTGCAAGGGGTGGACTCTGGAACCCATGTGTCCATCATAACATCATTACTTCCACCACCAGCTATTGGCCACACTAATATACATGTCTTGCATTACACAACACACACTACGATGACTTACATCTTGTCAGTCAGTGCTGATCTGCACAGTTGATGGGTATGGCCCACTGCCCACATGGACAGACACTATTGTCCATAGCAGTTGTTCATCTGGACATCATTACAACAACAACACCTGCTGGCACATATAAATCATTCCACATCATCTATCCCATTATTATGGACCAAGTACTACATTCAGTTACATGCATATATACTTCACATACGTGTTGTGGGAATGATGTCTCTTCTGGATAGTTTGCTGTGTGAATGGCTGGATTGATGTGTTTTTTTTTTTTGTTTTGTTGTATTTGGTTTTTTTTTGCTTTCATCCTCTACCTCTCTCTCTATCTTGGTCTCTCTCCACTAAATGGATTGAGCTGCTTTGAAGAGATTGCAGCATGGATATTGTAGGTGATGCACATGATCAGGTGATGACCTCTGCACCAATCATTGTCCACTACTTACTACCTGCATGCAGCATGCTGTGTAGTACTTCCAATTACCACTGTCATGGCATCCCACTACTATAAATTCCTTCATCAAGTGGTCGTGGTCCCTTTACCTTTCCTGTATGGAGGACATCCTTCCTGTGTGTGGGCAGCAGTGCTACAGACAGTAGGTAGCAATACCTCTTACAAGAGGACTTTCAGACTCAGGCCAGCTACATATTTGTATAAGGTTCCAGACCTACAGACAGTGTGAGTAGTGTTGTTTTATGCATTGTATAGCACCAGTGTTACAGGGTTTGTGTGTACATACTTGTTTAACATGGAATGCAGTCTGTCTGCATAGCTCTCAACTGTGGGGCTATCCACATGATGGCCAGAGGAGTGCCTGTTATGCTTTGTCTATCCACCACACAGGTCTTGTGTCAGATGTATCACTGGCATTGTATGTGTTGAGTGCTATCAGTACATGACTACATCTATTTGTGTTTCTGACTTCATATTCCTGACTAAGGGTATGTTGCAGACTATATTGTAACACCAGCATCTTTCTCAGTGTATAACAA
>NC_056727.1:334854984-335094984 GCF_019279795.1 Protopterus annectens | reverse complement strand
TTCATGTGTACAGTATTCTCTGTGTATTGCATCAAAAGCAACGCCTCTGTGTGTGTGTGTGTGTGTGTGTGTGTGTGTGTGTGTGTGTGTGTGTTATACACAAACATGTGGTGTGTGCCACCCTGTACACTTAGCATTGTCCAGTGTAGAAGGGCTGGTGACATCAGCCACCATGCACTCACCTGTATACACTCCTCAGACCTATCAGCCATGTGCCACATTCAGTAACTGTTATACAGACCTGTTACTTGTGTTCAGCTGATCCCAGGATATGACACAGTCGATGTGTCACCACAGTGCCATGCCCCTTGTATGAAACAACAGCAGACCAACATCCTGCTGACACATAGACACCTACAACACAAACTGAATACATTATGGAGAGCACAATCAGTCAGTGATAATAACAGCTATAATGCATCATGGCTGGACAGCTACACATCCTGACATGTAAGCATTAAACTTTCCTGCTGAAAACATGTTACACAGCATTACATTGCTACACCTTAGTACGTTCATCCTGTGTACCAGAACCATATTGGCCTGTCCCTGCATCGATGGTATGGATGACAGGGATTTGGCACAGATATCATCGTATGCACAGGGTATATTGTGGGTTTGCCAGAGACCTAGGTTGAGCCATTTGGTTGACATCATATGTGTGTGTTAGGGGGTTTCATTATTAATTGAGCTGTGCAGATGTGGTGAATGTAGGTATGAAGGTGCCCTAGCTGTGTTGGTGATATGTGTGTGTGTGTGTGTGTGTGTGTGTGTGTGTGTGTGTGTGTGTGTGTATGTACACAGTTCTGCCATGTGGCTGCCCTATACAGGGGTTTGTTGGACAGCTGCAGACCGTACATGGCAGGTTGTGGAGTACACTGTCTCCAGCCATGGACACATGGACATGAGAATTGTGCCTGCCAGGGGTTCCATGGGCACTACCTGGTACAAGGCCAGATATGGTACTCTCCCCTAATGATGACAAATGTCCATTGGCCAGGGCCTGCTGTGTTGTGGTGTGGACAGCACCCCCCCAGCAGTGCTGGTGCTGGTACTGCCACTACAGGAGTGGCTTTGACTTGTTGCACGTCCATGTAGACCACCATCTGTTGGTGCTTCTGACCTACATCCATGTGGTTGTCTCCCTATTCCCACCATATGCTCTAACACAGACATTGTGCAGTTGAGGATTCCCACCATCTCAACCAACCATTTATCCAGGACCTCTGAGAAATAATGGTGGGCATCTACAAGATCACGGATGTTGTCAATAAGAGCAGAATGAGTAGCCCTCTGGAGCCTCAGACTCTGTCTGGTATAATGTTCCATATGTGTCTGTGCCTCCATGATGGCCCGAAACATGCATCTGGTGACACCTGCTGTGGCACTTCTGCCAGGGGCATGATGGCCAGCAGCCCTCCTATGAGCACCTCTGTACATCTGCCTGTGTGGTACCTCATCAGTCATCCGGCTATGGCTGCTGTGTACAGACACACTTACCATAGTCACCATACTGTCCTGTCCTATGCCACCACCCACCAACTGTCCCTCATCTATGGCCACTGGTAATGGGGTCCATATAGGCAATGTGACTGTGTGTGGGGATGGGGTGGATAACAGTGGGATGTCAACCGATGGCACAGCTTCATCCCCTGACAACCCCACCTGTGCCTCACCATACCTATCATCATTGTCAGAGTCTGTATGGACACTAACATCAGTTTGCTTGCAGGAAGGACCCTGACCTACCTAGCCACCTGTGAGGGGAAAATCATATTTTAAGACATGTACATCATTGCTTACCTCTACACACACACACACACACACACACACACACACACACACACACACACACACACTTACAGGTGAGGTGCCACACAGACCTCTCATTACCCAACTGCCAACAAACATGACATATGGCACTCAACAGCATGCACTGCAGCTATACTCAATCCCTGTTACCAACATTATATATCTCTGTGATGCATGAGTTGTGTTAGTAGGTGATGCTCCTTCCCCTGGAACACACTGCACCTATGTATACAGTATTGCTGTGCACCTGTTCAACACCCTGGCATTTACTGTGCACCATACCTCACAAGTGTACACACCATTGCTGAATGTGTATATGTGTGGCAGCTATGTTTGCTCTGTTGCTCGCAGCCCCTATGTGTTTGTCTGACACATACCTGGGATGATATGAGGACAGATGTTAATAGTGAATGCCTGACATCTGATTTGCAGATCTCATCATCAGCAGTGCATGTATGAGCAATAAAATCCAAATACGCTGACAACCTTCAAAGCTTACTTGTGACTATGAGTAGTGTACACACCCTTATTGACATGCCACCCTCTTCCCTGATATGCCATGGGGCCATAATACTGCATATGTTAACATTACACACACCTGATATGTGACATATGACCTGTGCAATCATACACAGTATCAAACAAATGTGTTAGTTGTGCAGATGCTGACTGAGATGCATACAATATGTGCATTGCATAAGTATGCACACCCTTAGCATGATGGTTTGCTGCAGTACCTGTTAAGTGAACTACAGCAGTCACTAATCCTGGAAGGGGTTTACTAGCATGGCCCATCTTCACTTGCCATTATTTAGTCACTCCACCCTACAAAGGTCCCCCAACACTGCTAGATTGCAAGGTCAGCTCATGTGCACAGCCCTTGGAAATAACACAGTACCTTTACTATTGCTGTGGAGTCAGAGTTATGTCTGGCACAATGCATGACCTTAAATGTGTTCAGATGCAGCAATTCTTAGTGGGCTTTGGATGTATGCTTCAGTTCACTGTTGTGTTTCAGGATGACACCCCTCCCTATTCTCAGCCTTTTTGCAGATGCTGGGCAACTATGGGCCACACATGAATGTCATTTTGCAGTGCCCCAAATTCAGAACACCATGTCTACCTGCCTAGTTCCTGCTAATGAACAGCAAACCTAAAGGTGTACACTGGCACCAGCAAGGTATAGATGGGGATGGTGGGCCTGAGGTGGAGTGAGGTATTGCTCGTGCATCACATGTATCTTTATTAATACTGTCTTTAGGTTTCAGCCTTGGTCTCAGTACACCATTACACATTGCAACACATGCCTTTGGGAGACTTGATGTTATGTATATGCTACCTGTAGGGAGCCCTGGATGATGTCTCCTGTGGAACAACTCTTCCATCTGATTACCCTAACCCTTAGACCACACTTATGCAGACTCCAGGCAATTGTCGACACAAGTACTGCACAGGAAGTACTTGCTAGACATTCCCGCAAGTCCCTCAGTGTTGCTGCATGTTTCTGGGCAGCCTCCATGACCAGCTTGCAACATGTGTTGTCATCTGTCTTGGATAGGCATCTGTTTATTTTTTACATTAATTTTGTCTCATTCTTCATAGTCAAATACATGCTTGTCTGCACTGTTTGCCATGGTATATGCAATGGTGAGGTAAGGCTACATCTCCCACTCCTGAGTGCTACCTTTTGGATATAGGATCCATTCCATGGTTTGTAAGATGTGTGCAAGCCATGGCTGCCTCTGTTGCAGGTGAGTGGGCAAATGTCATGGACATACTTCTTGGACAGCAGACCATAACTTGGTGTGACATTGAGGCCCTGTACTTAATGGAAGGTGTGTACTCAAGAAGAGCGAATGCTGTCAGTACCTCAAAAGCTGCTTACACAATATTCCATTTGGAGTGTGTGCACACATATGGTTCCAATGTTTGTTAAGGTATATATTCCCCATATTTGTTGTCCTAACAAAGGATTCCATATTACACATTCATTGCTCATGTTGGGATCACATTACACGTTGCAAAAGTTGTGGAATGTAGTATTGTGATATGGCGTTGTGTAGATCTGTAACAGTTGCCACTGTAATAGTGGTGTATACACTGTTGTAGCCACTGCATAAGGGTAATGTTTCAGACATGTCCCTACTGTAGGCCAGTTGTCCCACCATTATGTTCATCTCTGTCCACACTTCTTGCACTGACAGGTTGTTAGTTATACTGCAGGACTCTTACATACATTCAGATATGCCACCATGGTGACCACTGTGATGCAGTGCAGTTAACAGCATCAATAAGTGAACATGTACAGCATGCATTACGGGTAAATGTTGTTAAATGTGTGCATGGCAAAAACCATGGCCATAATATGGCTGGTGTACTGGCAAACCTGAACAAAAAAAACTCCATACTTCCCAGCTACAGGCTGCTGCCCAAGAGCAATATCAGAGGGACCTACATAGCTGTGTGAAAGATGTGATGTCAGTAGCCTCACCTGTGGCATTGGTACAGGGTGGGAGCAGCATTTCAGTACATCATCTGTATACACCCATAATACTACAGATTATCTGTTCATTACTACACTGCAGCAACAGACTATGTTATCTGACATATGCAGAAAGATACTTTACAGGTGAAGATGGAAAAGCAACAGTGGTCTACTAATGTGCCCTGGGGCCTTACCTGCATGCTCCTCATCCTTTGTGTGGGTAGCATCCACATCCACAATGCTATCATCAGGTTCTTGACTTGGCTGGCAGGCAGGTGCCCCAAGGCTAGCAAGAAGCTCCTCAGCATGTGTCAGTGGGGGCTGGATGGCATGATCCTCACCTGTGGCTAGCTCGTCCCTCCTAACTACAGCAGCATGCTGACAGGCATAGTGGATGAGGTCAGTGCAACGATGTCACACCTGCTTATAACTGCGGTAATGCAGGCCATCATTTACCCTAAGGATGAGCTCATTCCACAGGGCAGTCCTCTCCTGCAGATCATGGACTGTATGCCCAAAGAGGGTTCTGTGGTGATGCACAAGGTAGTTTATTAGTATTTCATTCTGCTGTGGAGTATAAGCAGGGAGACGCTCTCTTGACATGTTACCTGGAAGACATAAACAGGAAAAAAAGGTCTGAGGACATCATACTGCAAGGATATAATAGGTGTTAATTGACATCCCCCCACCATATCTGCAACAGTAATCTGAACACAGAAATCAATGGGTATGTTTACACCAAACCTGCTGTTGGGACATATATCCTATTGTGCAACAAATATTGAAATGTGTTTCTATTCATGTTTCATGTTGAAACACTATCATTGGTGGCCTGTTGCTAACAATGTAACCTGCATGCCATTGTAATTGCCACTGTGGTTCCATATATACAAGTGTTCTATTTCCTATGCAGCTGTTCCAAATCTGGTGTTTTGGGCTATGGGAATATCTATGCATGCTGCTATAACTAATCCTGGACTGTGTTGACTATTACTACCCATATATGTTCTAAAACTGCAACACAATAGCATGTTTGGGAAGGCTGTTCCCAGCAGAAGCACCTCTCCCACCTCATCTGGCTGTGGCACGAGGCCAGAGCATGTCTGGGACACAACCCAGGACCTCCTCATCTACTGGTCCTGCACTACCTTCAGGTGGAACCACCTCAGGGTATGGTGCATGCCCCCCCCCCCGGGACCAGGCACAGACAGTTTCTTGTAACTTGAAGTCAGGTCCAGGGCCTGGTGCATAGGGAGCTCTGCAGAGAATTGGGGGATCTGCTACACCACCTTGAGGCCCTCATGACACAATCAGAGGTTCAGCCTGCCCATCCTGCTCAGCCCCCAGCACAGCCACCTTCAGGGCCGTGATGGTGCAGTGGTGACTGCCCATGCGTGGGGACCTCAGTCCCACTGTTTCCATTTGGTAGCTCATGGGCTTCCAATTTCCAAACACCCCTCCCAGTCCAAGGTGTTTACTCATCACACGTGTCATATACCACCCCTGTATGCTGTCTTGTCTGTCTTCCAACCCAGCCTACCTCCCCAAATATACCTACTATCCTTCCCCGACATCCCACTCTCAGCTTAACAAAAAAAGGGCAATCTGCTCCCAACACAAATTTCACACCATACATAACTGTCAATTTCACACCTGCTTACAACTGCTTCCAGGTGCCTTAATCACTCTGTATCCAACAGCACTTGTTCTGGCCAGCAAATAAATTATCAGCCCTTGCAAGTGTGTAACCCTGGACCCTGCACACCATAGCCACATCAATTTACCAGTAAGCCATCTGAGCTGCATTTATGTGTGATGTTTTCTCAAACATATCATACAGCACAGTCATTCAACAGTAGGGAAAATGTATTTATATATATATATATATATATATATATATATATATGTGTGTGTGTGTGTGTGTGTGTGTGTGTGTGTGTACATGTGTGTGTGTGTGTGTGTACATGTGTGTGTGTGTGTGTGTGTGTGTGTGTGTGTGTGTGTGTGTGTGTGTGTGTGTGTGTGTGTGTGTGTGTGTGTGTGTGTGTGTGTGTTAGCCTGGTGGCAACTGTAGGAATAATATATGTGTTTGATATGGTATGCACCCTCTTTATATATTTCTATCTTATATATCTAATATAAGTAATAATATAATTATATGTGTATGTATATATATATATATATATATATATATATATATATATATATACATATATATATATATATATATATATGCATATATGTGTGTGTGTGTGTGTGTGTGTGTGTGTGTGTGTGTGTGTGTGTGTGTGTGTGTGTGTGTGTGTGTATGTATCATAGGAATGTCTACTGCTTCTACATTGTACATTCTGTATGGTTGGACGATAAACCTCAGCAGATGCACCAATTCCAGACACAGTGATGCTGATAAACTGCAAGTTAAAATTTTATTTTAAGATCAACAAAAATAGGCTTTTCGTCAGTGTCCCACACCAACTTCATCAGAAAAACAAACAACACATTCAGCTTACACCTTAATAAAAAGCTCATAAATCACACGACTACTTAGCAATTAAAACAATACATTCACAACACCTGCTCAAACCCATCCTTGAGGATTCAACCTTACTGAACAAGCAGTAAAAGGAATATCCATACTTTTGTAAGCCATGCTGAAATAGATAAAAAATAAATGAAGAAATTAAAATAGATACAATCTACAAAAATAAATACAATAAAATTACCTAACCAAACTTCTTAATTTTAAAAATCAAGAAATGGATAACATTCCATTTAAGCCTGGATAATGATAAGCTTCTAGTTTCAGCTGCCAAATTAATTCCTTTTGTTCTAAAAGTAGCATATCTGGACGCCCCCTATTGGAAGGAACTACCTGATCAATGATTGAAAAAGTAAATTCATGACCTGGGTATTCCTTAACATGCCTGGCAAGCGTATTCTCCATCTTCTCTTTTTTGATGGCATAAAGGTGTTCATAAAGGCGTTCATAAAGTTTCCTGTCAGTTTTTTCCTATATAAAATGCTGGGCATGAAGAGCACCTAGCCAAATATACCACATGTGAACTGACACATTAAATCTACCCCTGATGGTGTATTTGGTCTCCCCAATACTAAAAAAGGTCCCTGCTTTAATAAACCTACAGTATTTACTCAGATTGCATTTGTACATCCCCTTAACTGGGGCATGGTTCGATTTCATCTGTAGAATACTCTTCAGATTCAACCCCCTCCTAAACACCACCTTGGGTGTAATCTCAAACCATGAGTTACCTTGCATGTCTAATTGTAAAATACTCCAATTGGCACTGTTTTGTGGCATTTCAGTCTTTTTGTCATTCTGTATGATTGACTGACTGTTTTGCATGATATGTTAGAGATATCATCTTCACATCTTGCAACTGAGATGGCTTGCTGTTAACTTGTTGTGACTATGTTGTGCAGGGTCCTGGGTTCAAGACTTACAAGTGATGGTTATTGTACTGCAAGTCAGACCTGTTCAGTTGTGGTGGAAGGAATAATGGCAATAATTACAAAAGGTCCCTATTTTGGGCATCTTCATCCCCCATTAACAGTGCCTTTGTTTAGATGTTTTGCAGTGACAGGTTCAGAGTGTGGATCCAATGTGCGAATGCAATTCACATTTATATACATACATACACATATACATATATATATATATATATATATATATATACACACACACACACACACACACACACACACACACACACACACACACACACACGCACACATACACACACACACACACACACACACACACACACACACACACACACACACATGTATGTATGTTCTATGTTTCTTGAAAAGCTCACTCAGACTCTGCCACAACTTGCTGTGAGGGAAAGGTTAATTGATGGAATTTTTGTATTGGAGGCATTATAAAAGCATTCTGATAGGATTCAGTCTGCATCTGAAGAAGTAATTGAAACGAAAATGTAGTGTGTGTACAGCATTAATATGTGTCTTGTCTGCTGAATAAACATGTATTTTTGCACTACTGTGTGGAGTCTACATTCCATATTCAGGGTGTCTATGGACTTCTTAGTGATTTTTGGTGCCTTGGTGTACTTTTTGGGTTTTTTTGTGATGATAAGCAATGCTAACTTCTGGTTAAATATGCTTACAGACAGTTAGCCTGACAGTGCTTAATCTGTGTAGCCATTGCTTGCCACCATGCAAACAGGCTTAAAACCACTTACTGCTGCTTAAAAGAGCTTACTCCCACTTACCCCTGTGCTAATTTCTTTAAAAGAAAGGAAAACAAGTGGTGATAGGAAAGTGGTGAAAAAGGGGGCATGCAGAGGGAAAAACAACAGGGAAAGTAGCTAGGGATGTGCAGAACAGGTGTAGGTAAGGTCCAATAACTGCCCATTTCTTCTACAGCAACAGCTGTGCATATGTACTGAATTTGGAGATAGATTCAGACACTCAAACCCCTGAGAGAGATGTGAGGACAACAATAATGAGTTGTGAAGCCACTTAGAACAGATTACATGTGTCCAGTGGACATGTGTGCAAAATAGACAGCTATGTATGGGGTGAAATTATTTTGGGGCAACAGATTGCCCTTTTTTTAAGGTGAGAGTGGGATGTTGGGGAAGGATAGTAGATATATTTGGGGAGGTAGGTCGGGTAGGAAGATAGACAAGACAGACAAGACAGCATACAGGGGCAGTATATGACACATGTGGGGGGTAAACACCTTGGATGAGGAGGGGTGTTTGGAAATTTGAAGCTCATGAGCCTCCAAATGGAAAAGTAGGACTGAGGTCCTCACCCATGGGCAGTCACCAATACAACTTCACGGCTTAAAGGTGACTGTGCTGGGGGCTGAGCAGGAGGGGCAGGCTGACCCTCTAAATGTGCCACATGACCCTTAAGCTGGCATAGCAGATCTCCAAACTCCCTTCACAGCTCACTATGCACCATTCCCCGGCCCTGACTTCGGGTGATAGGATCCTGTCCACGTCCATTCCTAGGGGGGGAACGAGCCCCATCCTCTTAGGCGGTTCCACCTGAAGGTGGTGCAGGACCAGGACCAGCAGACAAGAAGGTCCCGAGGTTGGTTCCAGGCATGCTGTGGCCTGGTGCCATGGCCAGATGAGGTAGAAGAGGTGGGTCCACTGGGACCGGCCTTTCTGTATGTGCTATGGTGTTGCAGTTTTAAAACATAAGTGAATTAGTAATAGTCAACACAATCCAGGATTAGTTATAGCAGCATGCATAGATATTCCCATTTACCCAAAAACATCAGATTTGGAACAGTTGCATAGCAAAAAGAACACATGCATATATGGAACCAGAGTGGCTATTACAATGGCATGCAGGTTACATTGATAGCAACAGGCCACCAATTATAGTATTTCAATATGGAACATTAATAGAAACACATTCCAATATTTATTGAACAATAGGATGTATGTCCCAACAGTAGGTTTGGTGTAAACATACCCATTGATTTGTGTATTTGGATTACTGTTGCAGATATGGTGGGGGGAGAGAGATATCAATTAACTTATATATCCTTGTAGTACTTACAACTTTAATGATCATTGCTCTAATCACTAAGGTACAGGTATTATTACAATACCCTATGGCCTTGGTTTGGGCAGTGGTATGTTTGTACACAGTGTATACTTCAACTATCTTATAGCTAAATCCTTACATCTCTTATCTGGTAGACCTGTAGAGGGAATGTTTGTTAACACCACCTGATGGAGGTAGTCCTGATGGAGAGATGAAAGGATCCTGATGGAGAGTTGAAAGGGTCCTGATGGAGAGATAAATGGGTCCTGATAGAGAGATAAAAGGGTCCTGATGGAGAGATGAGAGGGTACTGATGGAGAGATGAAAAGTCAGCAAGCAAAGGAGCGTAGTAGTAGCACTGAAATTAAATTCATCCTCAATTCTTGGTGAGTACCTTCATGAGGTGGACCCTGTTTTTCACAAAATCTCACCAAGGCGATACTGATATATAGACTGTATTTATATAGCATGTATCATGGACAGAAGTAAATTAAAAATGAAAAAAGATAACTGGGGGCACAAGAGCCAGGATATAAAGTGCCCAAGCCTGGTAGGCACACTGGTGCCAGGACTGGACAAAATTACAGTGTAGAATCCTCAAAATGTGGAAATAATCCTACAATGGGGCCAGGCCAGTCTCAGGAGGAAGATGGCCACCCTGTTGTAGAAGGAAGCAGCAGTCAACAAAAAGGACAAAAATTGATTGGCCAAAAAGGAGCCATAAAGATGATACAGTTGACTACTGAGGATAAGAACAAAATTATGTATTGTTATTATTATGCAAGAAGCCCAGAATTTCTGGATACAAGATATACAAAATGATTAAGAGAGAAATTAGAGGAAAGAAAAATACTTCCGCAGGAAAAACTGTCAGAAGCTTCAGATAAAAAATTGTGTTCATTAATACAACATATTTTTGAAAAACAATATACAGATTAAGAAACCTTGATCTCTTTGGAAAAAGAAGCCTTTGAGGAAATGGAAAAATATAAACAACAAAACTTAGAGATATTTGAAAATGCTAAAAAATAGATATGGACATGGGAAAGAAAGAGAGATTTGATATGGTGCTATATGTATGCAAAGGAGAAAGCTAAGTTAACTAATATAGAGAAGGCAGTCTCAAAAGTATTTGGAGAGAAATACAGGCAAAGGCATCCAGATATGGAAAATTTCACAATAAAAAGATTAATTACACAAAAACATAATGTAGAAAAGACATTTAGTAAAGTAAAGGTTAAAGAAATAGAAGCTGAAGTTATGGAGTGCCTGCAAAATGAAGGATTTAATGTTGAAGGTCTAAGACAGACCACATCACAATATGCTGGAGTATGTCCCCAGAATAAGGAAAAGCAAGAAGACCAGGAGATGTGAAGAAAAAATATGGACAGGGGAAAGGAAAAGAGGTTTAATATGGTGTAATATTTATGCAAAGGAGAAAGCAAAATTAATTAATACAAAAAGAGCAGCACCAAAAATATTTGAAGAAAAATATAGGCAAAGGAATCTGGATACGAAAAACTTTACGATACAAAAATAAGAAGACTAAGAGGAAAAGTAGAAAAGGAGATGAGTAACGGAGAAGTCAAAGAAATAGAAACTGAAGTAATAGAACAGCTGCAAAGAGAAGGATTCAGTGTAGAAAATCAAATGCAGAAAGCACCACAACAGGATAGAGCAATGGATATCCAAATTAAGGGGAAACCAGTGGAAATGGAAGTAACTGGTCAGGTGCCATATCAAGATATTTTGGAGCCTTCCACAAGAAACCAATATAAACATTCACTTGAAGCTGGACAGCAAGGAAAGAAACAGGAAACTGTGGAAACTCTGATGCAGTCAATGTTGAGGAGTGATAGGCCAGTGAGTTCCCATATGACAGAACAACAGATGACACAGGATGAAATTGAAGAGAATGTGCCACAGGAAGATGCTATATAGCTTTCTATAGAATGCCCACAGGAAATGGAAAACAAGGGATGTAGCTTCAGTATGGAAGAAAAGGAGTTAAGAGAAGAGTTGCTTGATTTAATAGGCAAAGATAGATATAACAAGATCAATGAGAGAAATAGACTGCAGAAGGTTAATAAAA
The DNA here is from genome assembly GCF_019279795.1 of Protopterus annectens. Classification (NCBI taxonomy): domain Eukaryota; kingdom Metazoa; phylum Chordata; order Ceratodontiformes; family Protopteridae; genus Protopterus; species Protopterus annectens. The sequence goes on along the minus strand of NC_056727.1, from coordinate 335,083,045 downwards.
CCCCCAAAGTCAGAAGCTTGATAAAACAAATGAACACAGTAATTACCACTGTCCATAGAGCTCCATGCAATATAACATAACTAAACAGAATATATTACTGTGCTGCTAAATTAATAACTGATAAAGTTCTACCACAGGAACATAGGTTAGTGAGGGAAAAGAGGGGGCAACAGCGAATACCATCATGGAAATATCAAATAGAGAAAAATATAAAGCAGCTAAGACAAGAAGTTTCATTGTTAGAAGATTATAGAAGAGGGAACAGATCAATGAAAATATTAAGAAAGATAGATGTGATAAAAGCAATGCGTGGTATTAGACCAGACCAGGATCTATTATGCACTATTGGAGATAACAAACTAAAAATTACAAAACAGGGGGAAAAACTTAGAAGATATGAAGCTAAATATAAGGGAAAAACAGAAAATAAACAAATTACTGATGACACAAAAAAGTTTTATAGAGAACTGGGAAATAAGGTAAAAGAAATAGATAGAACACAAAAAAAGAGGAAGTAGATACATTTTGGAGAAGTATCTATGAAGATCCTGTGGAACATAACAAAGATGCCAAATGGACAGAAGAAGTAAAAAAGAGAATAAGAAGTTTAAAGGCACAGGATATGAAATGGGATGAAATAACAACTAGAGAGACTGAAATAAAGTTGAGAAAACCCTCTAACGGGAAAACCCCAGGCCCAGATGCAGTACCTAACTTTTGGCTTAAAGTATTAACTTCTTTGCAAGATGATTTAGCCATGAGTAAGAACTATTTATATATGCAGCCTGAAAACACACCGCACTGGTTAACAACAGGAAAAACAATGCTCTTACTTAAGAGTGAACCTGCAAGCTACCCTAAAAATTATAGACCAATAACTTGTCTTCTGACAACATACAAACTATAGACAGGAATTGACGCTGACAGAGTTTATATTCATTTAGAAGAAAACTCAATTATGGCAGTAGAACAAAAGGGCAATAAAAGAAAGTCATATGGAACAAAGGACCATTTGTTGTTAAACAAACTTATAGTGGAAAATTGTAAGAAGGGGAAGAACCTAAGTATGGCATGGATTGACTACAAAAAAAATTGATAGTATCCCACATTCATGGATAAAAGAGTGCTTAAACATGTATAAGATACACCCTACACTGATTGATTACATTACAGTAACATGAAAGAGTAGCAGACCATTTTGCAATTAAGCAATGATAAAGGGCAGATTACCATCCCAGGGATAACAATTCAAAGGGGGATATTCCAGGGCGACTCTCTGTCACATTTGTTATTCTGCCTTGCCATTAACCCATTAAGCTGCTTACTTAGCCTAGGCCATGGCTACAATTTGGCTTCTAGAAAACAGCAAAGTCTAATGACTTCTCATCTTCTCTTTGTTGATGATTTAAAATTGTATAGCTCATCAGATGAGGAACTAAAAGTACAGCTGCAGGTTGTCAAAACTTTTTCAGATGATATCGGAATGTCATTTGGTCTTGATAAATGTGCAAAAGCAACCTTTAAAAAAGGAAAATTGCAGCACCAGGAAAACATCAGTTTGGGACAATAATGTGATATAAAAGAACTTGAGCAAGAGGGGGTGTATAAATACTTGGGAACTGATAAAGGATCAGCAATAAAACATGAAAAATGTGAAAAAGGCTTAGTATGGAGTACTTTAGAAGACATAAATTAATCCTATAAACATCATTGACACCTAGGAACAAGATCCAAGCTATAAATCAATTTGCTCTTCCTGTCCTAACTTATAACTTTGGAGTGATTGACTGGCCCCAAAAAGTGTTGGATAGATTGGATATCAAAACAAGAAGGATGCTTCATGCTCACCAAATGATTTATAAAAATCAGTGTATACCAAGATTATATATCCCCTTTCTGAAGGAGGGATGGGCCTCCTTGAAATTGATTACATGTATAGATCTGCAATCATGGGACTCCACACATATCTATTGACCTCACAAGATCCAAATGTGGTGAAAGTTTTGAAACATGAGGAGAATAAATCTAAGATGACATCTCTGCTTAATTTAGCAGAAGCATATTGACGTCAAGCAGGAATAGAAATCAAACCTGAAGTGGATAAAAACCAGGCAGCAACTGAATGTGCTAAAAAAGAAAAGAAAGAATATAAGGTGAAGGATCAGATGAGAAGGCAAGAAATGTGGAAAAAACAAATATAGTTGCAAGTATAAAAAACTTCTGGAAGAGCCTCATGTTGATCAAGAACGAATGCAGGAATGGTTAAGGAAAGGTGAATTTACATCAAGAAATAAAAGGTTAATATTGGCAGCCCAAGATAGTGGGCTGCGTACATTCTGATTTACTAAGTCCATTGAACATGTGGGAGAAACAGATATGTGTAGGTTTTGTGGAACAGAGTTGGAAACAGTTACACACCTTATTGCTGGTTGCGATGCTCTAATAGTAGAGGGACTGTATACTGAAAGGCATAATAATGTGGTGAGATTGTTACAATGAAGATTGTGCAAACATTATGGTATCGAAGTGGATGAAAAACATTGGAAACATGAGCCACAGAGAATCATAGAAAATTATGAAGTTTACATCACATGGGATCACCCAATACAAACAGTCCAAAAGATACATGCTAGAAAACAGGACATAGTGATCCAAGAAAAGAAGACAAAAGTAGCATTGATCATTGAAATTGCCACACCTAGTGACTATAGTGTCTTGCGTACAGAGAGACACAAAGTCATAAAATACCTTGATCTGCAGGCAGAAATGAGAACCATGTGGAAGAAAGATACAGAGAAAGTTCCAATAGTAGTAGGAGCACCTGGTCTTATAAAAAAGAATTTACAATCATATTTAGATATGTTACCAATTCATGTAACACCGTATGAATTGCAGAAGGAGTCATTGCTGGGCATATTGCGGGTACTGCAAAGAGAACTTTTGGCTAACATCAAAGAGTGAAATGATACTAATTTCATGAACTTTAATTGTACTCTGACTTAGGAATGGGGTCCATTCCCGTCATGGTATTAGAAACCCAAAAGACTTGGAGAAATCAAAAAAGGTACAGGTATTATTACAATACCATATGGCCTTGGTTTGGGCAGTGGTATGTTTGTACACAGTGTATACTTCAACTATCTTATAGCTAAATCCTTACATCTCTTATCTGGTAGACCTGTGGAGGGAATCTTTGTTAACACTGCCTGACTGTTTCTACACATATTCCCATATTCAAAGTTAATATTATCCACATATCTCTCAATCTCTTAATGCACACACTCTGGACAAAGTTTGACAACATGGGGGGTACAAATACGGACATGTTTTAAATATTGCTGTCATAAACTTGGGTTGCATGAGTGACAGGATTTGTTTTCATATACATTTTCTGAAGGTTTTGAAGTCTGAAAATTAAATGTATGTCATTATTTCGTGACTATAATTCTGAGATCAACCCACTGATTTGCCAGGGGGACAGAGGAACAGACAGAAAATATGAGCCAATTATCTGGACATTCTGAATAATTTGTACAGTTGAGAGGTATGATTATGCATACAGCTTACTACCACTCTCAGGATTCAAACAATGGCTGTGTCTGCTAAAAACACAACAATGTAAGTCACAGAAGAGTGTGCTATTTGGATATTGCTGTACATCTCAGTGTTTTATGTCCAAGTCTCTCTTGATTGTGCAATCTGACCTTATAATTACAGCAGTCTTACACAGACATTCCTACAAATATTTTTATGTAGCACAGTGTGAGAAACAGTGGTTGACACAACAGTACTATTCTGATATCGGATGTTACTGCATGCTACATGTCAGGCCATACTATAACAGAGTAAACACTACCAGTCCAGGATTTACATCTTTATTGGCAGGCACGGTTTTCTTATCTAACAGACCTGTGGAGGGAATGTTCATTAATACTACCTGACTGTTTCTACACATATTCCCAGATTTCAGTTAATATTATGCACACACCTCTCAATCTCTTAATGCACACACGCTGGACAACGCTTGACAACATGGGGGTACAAACAGGGACATGTTTTGAATATTGCTGTCATAAACTTGGAGAGTTGCATGAGAGACAGGATTTGTTTTCATATACATTTTCTGAAGGTTTAGAGGTGTGCAAATCAAATGTATGTCATTATTTTGTGGCTTCAGTTCTGAGATCATCCCACTGATTTGCCAGAGGGACAGAGGAACAGGTAGAAAATATGAGCCAATTATCTGGACATTCTGAAAAATTTGTACATTTGAGAGGTATGATTATGCATACAGTTTACTACCACTCCCAGGATTTGAAACATGGCTGTTTCTGCTAAAAATTAAACAATTTCAGTCACAGTAGAGTGTGCTATTAGAATATTGCTGTCTCTCATCAGTGTTTTCTAAGTCTCTCTTGATTGTACAATCTGAGCTTGTCCTTACAACAGTCTTATACAGATATTCCTAGACATATTTATTATGTAGCACAGTGTGGGTAACAGTAGTTAATATAACATTATTATTGTGAGAATGCAGCAATAAATGCCAGACAATATCAGAGTAAACACAACCAGTCCAGGATTTAGAGCTTTATTACCAGGCAGTTAAATATGACCTATATGGGACTATTACTGTTATATTGTCTGGTTTATTCAGTACAACCCATGCAACAGTTTTTATACTGCCAGATGACTTTCTACTACTTTATATTTATTTGGTATGACTACTACAAGCAGGATTGTTACTCACCAGCCTCGCGACACAGCCTTTGCAGCCTACATGCATGGGCTTCCTGATTCACAGCCCGCTCAGCTGCAGCTGTAAAGGAAACAGAGACATATTTAGGCATACGTATCCATCACATACACATGCTGGACTTTAGTAAACAGTAATGGTATGACTACTTACACACTGCTGGGACATCACCCCTCTGCCTTGCTTCTTGGACCCACTTGTCCAAGATCTCCCTTTTTTCCACTTCAAGTCAGCATAGTGGTGCCTGACCTGCTCACCAGTCTGAAGGATATCAGTGGCACTGGTGAGATCATGGGCAAGACAGTCCCAGGCTTCTGCTTTATATTGGGAGCCCTGTTACTGGCCCTGCAGCAGTCAATCATCATGTTTTTTTACAAGGAGTCCTACCATGACCTTGGACTCCTGTATGCCCCATCGCTGCACCCAGAAGCACAATCCCTCTCCAACTCCAGCCATCCTTCCTACAGTGGGAAGCTGCAACCAGTTATGAGCTGTATTCCTGCCTGTGGGGTTAAAATATGGCCGATTTCCCACCCTTTGCCATGATTGGATGGTTTTGAATATGTTGAGTTAAGCTAAGCTACAGGCAAACCTGCTTAGCTAAGGTTGGCATGGCTTAAAGGGACAGGTTTAGCACTGCTTACCAATGGGCAAATCCACTTAGCAGGGCTACTCATTGCTTAGCAGTCCTATTTACACAATACTTACACTTGTTAAGCAGAGCTGTGCAATGCTTAGCATTGTTTATTTTTCATTTTATAGACTATCTGCTGTATGGCATTGATTCATCATTCATTGCATATTATACATTTGTTTACTGTCCCTGACATCCCCCAATGTGCTTTCATTACATTTATTTATGTGTGACTATACTGTATGGGGCACTTGTGTTTATAAGGGGATTTCACAACTTTCATTAAATTGACACCTCACATCTGGACCTAATGCAGTACTCCAATTAAAAAATATATGTTATTTAGTAGGTAATACTAAATAAATTGTTTATGTACTGCTTTCACATGTAAAATGTGAACTGATTACAGTGGGGGTAGAACCAGGAATGTTTGTTCGCAGAGCGTACGCTCTAATCACTACACTATTGCAATACTGTTTGTATTGGATGTCTCTTGTTATTTAACTTGTGCTGTTTAAGCTGGACTAAGCATATCTAAGCAATGGGCACACCCGCGCAGCTATGCTTAAACGTTATCGCATTTATAAAAAAAAAAGTTTTGTTGTGTTATTTTATCTATAACCTTCAGAATATCCCTGCTAATGCTAAACCTGTTATTTTATCAGATTTCTGCTTTGTGGGACAATTGTCCCTTTTGGCTTTGTCCACATTATTTGCTCTGACTGGTTGGGAGGTGTGCGCTACGTGCTTATGCTGCCTGTGTTATCCTGAATAACTTTTGGCTTGGTAGGGACAATTGTCCCTTACCCCTTTGACCACTGATTTTTGTTTTTCTGATGGGTTGGGGGTGTTACAAGCATTCCTGCTCATTTTTAATTGCCGAAAGGCAATTCTGGAGTGCAGGGAAGTGTGTATTATGAGAGGTCTGCTCTCAGACACACCCCCTGACTCGTACACAGCTCCATGTCCGTTTAACAGCAAAGACAGCGTGCCTTCATGAATATGCAAGGCGCGCTGCCGTGCTGCATGGGAATGGTCCCTGTCATGCAGGAATAACTTATTCCTGCACAGCTTCTTGCTGAATCCTGGGGAATGTCATTAAATTTGAAATGCACAGAACTAGTGAAATGCTTATCTGGAATGATAGGAATTTTTGAACTCTGGCAAGTTTAGAATGCTAATATAGTTGCAAATTAATAATTAGGAATATAAAGTCAAGGAACACACACACGGAGTAAATGCTTCGGCTAGGTAAACCAAACACCACCAATTATATAACAAGAAAATTCCTAGCGTAAGCAAAACAATGGAGGGGTAAGCCGTTACCATAAAAATGCTCTTCTGTAGGCACAAAATGTTCTTTAATCACCACAACAGTTCCAATCATGATATTCCAAATTCCTTCCACTCTGTAAAAACTGCTTTTGTAATATATCTCGAGAGATATATTTCTGGAAATAAATTGATGTGCAAAATGAAATCCACAGTCTCTTATTAATCCAAAATTTATTGTGTGCACTTCAGGTAAGCGCTTTCGATAAAATCTTCATCAGACCTGATTAACATAATTAATTAGGTAATTTAAATACTAAAAAGAGCGTGAAAATCGCGCTTATTATATTTAAATACACAATAAAAACAAATAAATTTCTAAGACGGTTATTTATATAACTAATAGCTATGCATATAATAATATTTTTAATAATATGCTGACCTAAATCCATTTGCTTAGTTTTCTATTCTATTAAATATATTACTATCTTTTTATGTAAGCATATCCATAACCTTATGTTGTTATCAAAACTGTCAATGTCAAAACATTCATTGCATAGGTCTTAATATATGAATACTTCACTATGACTAAATTACATAAAATGCTAAATGCACTTACAGTGTTTAAAATATTCATACATACCTAGATGCATTAATATCACTTAGCTCAGGCAAATTACATATTTTAAATAACCTTCCATCAATTGTATTCTACAAATATGGAGAACGGTTCTGTACTCCAACCTTTTCCTGCAACTATTGGTCTCAAAGGAGGATTTAGAATTGTATGTCCAAAAATGTGGTGTACTTAGCCGTGTGTACCCAGTGTCCCGCATTCTATGTTGGCAAGACTAATAGGTGCCTTAGAAATAGAATGCGGGAACACATATACCATATAGGAAAAGGTACCCCCACAAATGCTTTAGCGAAACATGTAAAAGATAGTGGAGAGGGACATTCCTTTAAGTTCAGAATTTTAGAGAAAATACATACTACCATTAGAGGAGGGGATGTCAAGACCCTTACTGAATCAAAGGAATCTAGCTGGATTATAAAATTAAGAGCAGATAAGTTCCCAGGCATCAATGGGAAGGTACCGATTAAACCATTTTTAAAAATGAGAAAATTGAAAATTTGATGGGCACATAAAAATGAGATAATATACATGTTCGTTATAATTTTGTATACATGTATTTATATAAAACCTTATGAAATGTTTAGTTTAGGTCATATTTACTATCTATTATATATTTTTTATACATATTTTTTATACACATGTATTATTATTATTTTTGTTTGTTTTAAATTGATGGAAGGTTATTTAAAATATGTAATTTGCCTGAGCTAAGTGATATTAATGCATTTAGGTATGTATGAATATTTTAAACACTGTAAGTGCATTTAGCATTTTATGTAATTTAGTCATAGTGAAGTATTCATATATTAAGACCTATGCAATGAATGTTTTGACATTGACAGTTTTGATAACAACATAAGGTTATGGATATGCTTACATAAAAAGATAGTAATATATTTAATAGAATAGAAAACTAAGCAAATGGATTTAGGTCAGCATATTATTAAAAATATTATTATATGCATAGCTATTAGTTATATAAATAACCGTCCTAGAAATTTATTTGTTTTTATTGTGTATTTAAATATAATAAGCGCAATTTTCGCGCTCTTTTTAGTATTTAAATGACCTAATTAATTATGTTAATCAGGTCTGATGAAGATTTTATCGAAAGCGCTTACCTGAAGTGCACACAATAAATTTTGGATTAATAAGAGACTGTGGATTTCATTTTGCACATCAATTTATTCCCAGAAATATATCTCTCGAGATATATCACAAAAGCAGTTTTTACAGAGTGGAAGGAATTCGGAATATTGTGATTGGAACTGTTGTGGTGATTAAAGAACATTTTGTGCCTACAGAAGAGCATTTTTATGGTAACGGCTTACCCCTCCATTGTTTTGCTTACGCTAGGAATTTTCTTGTTATATAATAATTAGGAATGTTTTCAGTAAAAAAAAAAATTGTCATCTGTCTTTTAATTACACATATACTTATGTTGTGTCACCATATTTTTTCTATATGCCCTCAGCTTGGCCGCAATATTTCTTTGGAACTGTTGCAATGTTCTGGTTATATTTTGTTTTAATATTTTATCTGTTCATCAATCTGCGTTTAAATGTTGGTGTCCTACAATATGACTGGAGTGGGTGGGGGTTGCATAATTATCTATGCAAATTTTATGTTAATCAGCATACAGATTTTTGGCCAGTTATACCTATTCTTCATGGGCCTTTGTCCAGATTTTTGAAGATTCCAGGCTGAGAGGTATGTGTGTGTTCTGCTTTTCTAGGTTCCGCTAGTGGGTGGGACAGTACAACAGGGTAACATGGAGCCAATTACAACAGGGCATCTATGGCTGCCAGTGATAATGATGACATGCAAGTGGCATGGTCTAATAATGTAGTGGTGCTATCTGCAACACTACAGGGGAGGGTTACTCCGTCTAACACACAGAGGTCCACAGAGACATACAAGTTCACACACACACACACACACACACACACACACACACACACACACACACACACACACACACACACACACACACACACTTGCACTAGGATGGACCTTGACTGAGAGTGCCTCTGAGGTGCACATGCGAACTGTATGGGCGGCACCATATAATTCCAGTACAATTCTTAATATGGCTGCAACTCTTGGTGTTAACCTGTGGATGTGAAGATAACTGATTCAAGCAAAAATGATTGCTAGGCTTATACCTACTGCACTGTTCAGATGGTGAATATGCTCCTTGAATGGCATGCAAAAATTGTAGCGTAACATGAACTATAGGCAGAGTGAGTAAACAATGCAACTAATGTCACTGCTGGCAGATGTTGTCTCCACCATTATCTTCATGAGGCACATTGTTGTGGCCATGCCTACATTAGAAGATCAGGATGTGGGGAGGACAGACACACACTGTCCTAAATCAGACTGCTAAAACCTTTGGATAGACAGCCTTATGATCACCTGTTGACGCATAGCTTGCCTGGCCCAGTCATTGATGACATCGAGGTCATAGCTGATGGTACTCTTACTGCTAAACACCTGGGTAACCTCAACAGGCTGCATGCATATGTTCTCTGTCACCTGTGGGCAAACAGGCAATCACTCCTGCTCATGGCTGATGATCATTTCATGGGCACCTGTGCCCATCAGCAACACATACTAATGGTACACCCCCATTGGTTTGAATGCTTATAGTCTCATAGTTCTGCACTTTCCCTGCCATGAATCACATACTGTCCTGATACACAAAGCACTTCCCACAGCAAACACCACTGAACTTAAGAACTACAAGCATGCCAACTTCAGCTTACTGCATGATGAAATATCAGAATTCATTTATGACTATGTTTCCCCTATCATTAATACAACAGAATGTTTTCCAAAGAATTATACATCCACTTAGGAAACAAAGTATCATGGGAAATTCAAAACAAGCCACTCTGGTAGTCCATCACCATTAATAAAATATGCCACAATCAAAAAAAACTCTTTAAATGATTTGTAAGATGCAAATCCCAGCTTTTCAAGTGTAATATCAAAAGTCCTCTGAAACCAAATATAATTATAAATCCTTATTTTGCATGTTAGAAAACTAAAAATCTATATCCTACATTGCTCAGACTTATTCAAAATTATGTCTCCTGTTCTGATCCAGGAGACAATACAAATATCATAGAAAACAAACTTAGAGCCAACTTCACTGTGAGACTTCTATTCAAAGCCCTGAAATATCTGAATATCTTAATCAGTCAATTAGCTTTGAAGATCATTTACTGAAAATGCTAATCAAGACCAGAAATGCTTCCTGTATGGGCCCTGACTATATGACTTGTTGTTTAGGTAATAGTGTTAAACATGCCCTTGCAGACACACTCCCCCAACTGTTTAGCTTGAGTTTAACTACTGGTTTTGCCCCTGATGAGTGGTGTACAGCAATGGTGATGATCTTCCATAAGTGTGACTTTAGAGCCGATGAGGGCAGTTATAGACTTAGCCTTACAAACCCCATCTGCAAAGCCATGGGACATATTATAACCATACCTCTTAGCTGCCCAGACATTTGCAAAATGTCTAGGATTTTTGGCTCATATTTTTGGTCTGCTGTTCATAAAATTTTGGTATTCTGGCAAACTACTGGGATGATTGGAGGATTGAAGTCACTAAATAATGACATATATTTGAGTTTCAGACTTTATATCTTTCAGAAAATGTATGTTAAAACAAATCCTGTTACTCTAACAACGTTCTAACTTTATAAAATCAATATTTAAAATATATCCCTATTTTTGGGCCTTTGTCCTCCCATTTTGTCGAGCTTTGTCCAGATTTCTTGCACTAAGAGATTGAGAGGTATGAGTATAGATGACATCATAAACTGTGTTAAAATATTAAAAGTACATAATTTGAATTTGCTCTTTGCTTGTTATCTTTTTATATTATGTGCAACACTTGGTGTGAATTTACAAACTTGCTCGGGAAGGTGGAATATGAGAGGAGATTTTAGATGGGGTAAATTGTCATGAGTGTATTACCCTTATCACATGATATATTGATGCTCTACCTATTGAAATTCTACTAAGAAAGATCTTTAAAGAAAAACTTTACTTATACAAGAACAACCAAATGGAAATTAACTATTTAAATGAATGTATACATGTGCAAAGCGTCCCTAAAGGTTTGCATTTTTTTAAGTTCCCTAACAATGTCCAGCAAGGTTCTAACCTATATGACCAGCTCTGTGACATTTTCAACAGGGCAGGCTTGGAAATGATAAAATGTATGGTCAATGAATATGAGAAAAAAGCAGATAATCTGTTAAAAGAATTGAATGGTTTAAATGACATGATGGTAAGAGATGAAAAGTTTTTTAGTGTTAAAAGAGACTATGACAGATTGTTTGAGGAAATAGACCAACATTGCAACAAAGTAATAAATCGGAAAATCAGGAAATTGGAAAGGGATCTAGTTGAATATAGGGAAGGGAAAGCTTTCCCCCTTCCATATACAATGGAAGGAGAAATAATGTTAATGAAAATGTATTCCTTGCAACAGGTGGGGAGACTAGGTTTGACCAACCCACAAACAGGGGAATTGACACAGTTAGAAGGAGTGAAAGGATTGCTGAAAAGAATAGAAAACCCTCAGTTCAGGATTTTCAGTTTTCCCCCCAGGAGAGGGAAGGGACGCAGGGACCAACACAACAGCTGGAATCACCCCCTGAATTAAATCAACAAACTGAAGTGAACGCTTTGACAAATTTACATCAGTATAATGAAAAACAAATAATATGCAGGAGGAATGATTTCACTATTTTTAATTACACTTATCTGGAACTCACTGAGAATTACTTTGATTTATTCTCTAAAGGTTTCCATTTTGTTCCCCTAAGGCCCTCCTTTGTGGTAAATACCCTGATAGATTTAAAAATGTTTTTGAGACAACTGAACTTAAACCTATTTTTTAAAGGACATGAGAATTCTTCCAAAACCCTTACTAGGAAGAGTACCTTTAACTCCCCTACTCACCCCTCATTAAAAATATTTGAGGAACTTGTGGAGAACGACATTAGGAAGCTAGAACAGCAGAATTACACTAAGTTGCCAAATAATATAACTGAAAATCAATTGGCATTGATCAAGTACTTGAAAAAGGAGGGATGTAGGGTTATGAAGCCGGACAAAGGAGGGGGTACAGTTCTTATGTATACTATTGACTACTAACGATTTATACATGACATGCTCCAGGACCCTGAACAGTATGATTTAGACTCAATGAACGAGATTTATATAGCATATGCTAAGATAAACTACCAGCTACAAGACCACTTACTACAAAATGTGATCAATGAACAACTTTATAATTATTTATTTGTTAAAAAACCTAAGATAGCCCAAATTTTTGGGATTCCCAAGACACACAAGTCAATAGATCCACCCAAATTTAGACCCATTGTTTCTGGGGAAGGGAGTGTCACGGAACCCTTGGCAAAATTTGTTGATTTCTCTTTGAAACAACAAATAACTAAAATAAAGCATATTTGTAAGGATTCTTGGGAGTTCCTGAAAGGGATTGATCAAGCTTTTTTTCACCCAGAAATAATTATGGTCACAGTAGATGTCATTGACCTGTTTCCGAGTATTCCACATCAGACAGGTTTAGAGTGGTTTGGGTATTATTTAAGCACTGAATCAGGACTGAGTTCAAGAACAATAAATCTCCTTTTAGAACTCATGGAACTAGTACTAGAAAATAATTTCATGCATTTCAATGGGGAATTCTATCGTCAGAAAAAAGGAGTGGCAATGGGAATGGGGGCCTCTTGTGCATCTCTTTACACCAACCTTGTCTTATATCATTGGGAAAAGAACTTCATTTTCACAAGTTCATGGTACCAAAACATAATATATTACAGGAGATTTCTACATGACATCTGTATTTTATGGAAAGCGGATGAAAAGAGCCTTTTAGATTTTCTTGATTATATTAATAACACAACACCATTTTTGAGGTTCACTCATAAAATCGACAATGACAGGTTGAATTACTTGGATGTCACCTTGTTCAAAGACTATGATAATCAATGCTTCCAATCAAAAATACATAGGAAGAGTTTCTTTTCCAACGCTTATCTGAACTACTATAGTGGACACCCCTTATATCAAAAAAAGGGGATAGTAAAGGGACAATTGATCAGGGCTTCACGAATGTCTAGTACTCTGGACATTTTTAAAGAAGAAATCAGGACTCTGAAGAAACTTTTCATGGAAAAAGACTACCCTGAAAGTTTAATAGAGAGTTTGGTATTAGAAGTGACCCAACATAGAGAAGTTAGATATGCTCCTTTATTGGGCTCTGGACTCACTGAATTGTCCCACATTCAAAAAGTAGATAGCTGTCCCCCAAAAAACAGTTTTGTACATACCTTCTCTAGTAACTCGGACAAAATTGAACAAATAGTATGTAAATACTGGTCTATTCTTAGGTCGCACGAAGACATCAAAACCCACACCCCACTAATTCCACATTTTGTTAGGAAAAGGGATATAAACTTAAAGGAACTCCTAGAGGGTAAGCAAGAGAACAAAATGGACACGTTTAGGAGGAAACTTGGCACCCATGCATGTGGGAATTGTAAGCAATGTCATGCCATGTTGAATCAAACTTCCTTATACCTCCCATCCAGGAAGTTTAGATACACCTCTATGAGGTATTTTAACTGTGGGGTGAAAGGGGTAGTATATCTTGGGTGTTGTATGTCCTGCTACAGTTTTTATGTAGGCAAGACAGAGAGAGTTTTTAGGAGAAGGGTATATGAGCATTTCAATGACATCACTAACTGCAAGGACAGCAATGCTTTTTATAAGCATTCCTTGGTTTGTAAAGATATGATTATAAAATTTGTGATTTTAGAACAGATTACACCGGACATTCGTGGGGGTAGCTGGGAAACCAAGTTGGAATATCGAGAGTTATTTTGGCAACTCAAACTTGATTCCAACAGGTTTCCTGGCCTGAATGACAGTCTTAATATTAGCAGTGTTTTAAAATTGAGGCATGCCTGCCTATAGGGAAGAAGATTGTGTAGGCTATTTTTACTAATTTAATTATAAATTGCTTAGAGTCTTTTACTGAATATATTTTTTTGGTTCGTCTAAACCAAAGACTTATAAATAGAAAATCCTAGGTTATCATTTTAGACCGCAGGGCAGTGTGTTAATTATGATTTTACATTATATATATATATATATATATATATATATATATATATATATATATATATATATATACATATATATATATATATATATATATATATATATATATATATATATATATATATTTTTTTTTTACCAGAATCTTTTATTTTTTGGTTTTAAATGTTATGCATTAAGGAACTTATGGAGACATCGAAGTTTACAGGATAAGCCCTTTGTAAAAGTTATTTTATATAAGGATGGCACACAGTTTTATAATTGGAAGAAACAGTATTTACTACAGTTTAAAACACTTGTTTTTAAACATTTTTATCTTTGTATGAGGTAAACACAATATAATTGTTTAAACAGTCATGTGATTCAACGTAACCTATTTAATGTAGTGAACCACAGACTTACCACTTCCTTGATAAAGCTCAGATTTATCTGAGTGAAAGCGCTTGGTGAATTTTGTTTGTTTAATAAAAAGTTTTGAAACAAGACTGAGCAGCCCTTACATTCTAAAGAGGCTTACTATTTATCTTCAACTTTGCTTCCGGGTCCTGTTCACCTGAGTTCTATTGCTTCTAAGAAAGATCAATGATACCGTATGGTACAAAGGTTATTTTTTATTGTAAGCATGGTATATAGTACTCATATTGCATTAAGTTCTGGAGAATGGGAAAAGTACTACTTGCCGAATTGTAACTTTTAATATAACAGATGTTCACCCAGTGGTGTAGCAGTATAACATTGTCACCTCACAGCAAGAGGTTCTTGGGTTCGATTCTTGGGCTGGGGTGCCTTCTGTTTGGATTCTGCATGCCCTCCCTGTGTTCATGTGGGTTTGCTCCAGTTTACTCCCACTTTCCAAAGACATGAGTCTGGAACGTTTCTCCCTGGGCCTCTACTGAATATAGGCTCTATCCTAGTCAGACTTTTCCAGTCAACAAATGTTAAATAAATAAATAAATGAAATATTTTGTGATGAAAAAAAAAAGATCTAAAAAGTTAATCACTCCATTGTGCTCAGCATTGATCAGGCCACTTACTGAGTGCAGTGTCCCCTTTGGGATGTATCTCACTTAACATATCAAACAGTTAGAAAGACCACAAAAGTTCCAAACCAAAAAAATCAATCACAAGCATAAGGTTCCTGAGGCATAAAAAAAGAGGCTGAAATCTCTATCCTTTTGCTCAGTATCTTATAGAGTTTTGAATAGTGGAGATGTCTGTCTCTCTTACTGTGCCATTAGAGACCCAATTGTCCTGGGCTTTCTGTTTCTCTGATAATCCAATATCTCCACCAATACTAGGATCAGGGACCTAAATCTTCAACATCAGATAAATAAAATACAATGGAGTGACGTGTTTGCAATTCAGTTCCTCACAAATCTCTGGAATACACTTCTGCTGTATATTAAGCAGTATGACTCACTACCTTACTTTAATCTTAAACAAGATAACTGGATGGGTATCCAGAAATGTACTCCAGGATTGACTAGCACAGCCATCTTGGAGAAAGGCGGTGCTGCCTGAGAGGGGGTACTGGAAGGTGAGAATGGTAATGAGGCCCAGCGGTCATGGAATATCTATGAATCTAAGAATCTATACTGCACACCTCCTATGGTCATATTGTGCAACTTAACTTCAACACTGGAGAATGGATCCCTGAGTTCCCATAATCTCCCAGATTATATTGTTGCCGCGTTCACCTGCCATAACCCTACTCCATCTCATAGCGTTCCAGTCACTTGTCACTGTGTGATACCATCCATCTGCGCATGGGATGAAGATTGGTTCCTGCCAATTTCCTAACCTGTTTAGATATGGTTATGACTGATGCATAATGTGACCAGCCCATGCATAATATCATTCTGTGTTGCATGTGTCATGGTCCATATTTGTGGACTGATTGCCACCTCATTGCCAGTGCCATAATCTGTCATATGTACCTTTTTTTTGTTGCCTGTGATAGGGCTGCTGCTGCAGCACTGTTCTTACCTGACTCTCTGCCATCTCCTTCCATTACTAATGCAACTGGTGTCAAAGGTCCTGCCAAGATACTAGCCTTATGCTCTAACTGCTTATCCAGCAGCATGTTGTACAGCTTTGCATACTAAGCAAATGTGTTCCTGCAGATTTTAGGACTGTATTGCAGTGCACCTCTTGACATATAGAAGTTCTCCATTGAGTAGATGACATATTACATATTTTGGCATGTTCTGCATTATTGATCATTTGCTAAATGGTCTGGAGGCTGTAAATGGGGGTCATCATTCAAGAGATCTATGCAGAGCTTGATCATGGTCAAATGGGGCAGTAGACAGAATAGTGGACCAGATTCAACCACCCCTCAGCAATTCCAGTACCCCATTACTTGTCTGTCTCTCCCCAGTTACTAAAAACACTGCTTAAACCTGTCAGTGTACATACTATTTACTTCTTTACTTTTACAATTATTACAGAGATTTAAATTTAATTTAAAACTTTTATTTCAAAATTTTAGAGCTCAAACAATGATGGCCATGTGCTAAATAAAACAAAATGAGTCTCATATTGAAAACAGACATAGCATGAACAATAAACTTCTCTTCCCTTGAAACTCATTAATTGAAAATGCATTAAAACTCACACTCAATGAGAATGTATTTGGCCAGTGGCAGATGCAGTGCACCTTGAGCTCTGAGCTGTTTTCAAACCTTGGGCACCCTGCACACATTTTGAAGACAATGTGTTCTTTGATTCATTCCTGGTTCAGCAACATTTGTGTAGCAATCCTCTCATCCCTATCAAACATACTGTAAAGATGTATTCACCACCACCTCCTCACTTACCTTCTTTCTAACAACCTACTATCGAACACCTAGCACAGCTTCCATCCATCTCATAGCATCACTGCTGCCCTAATTAACTTCACCAACACCATTAACACCTACAGGAACCAAGGCAAACTAGTCTCTGCTGTCTTCCTAGACTTATAGAAAGCATTCAATACTGTCTCCCATGACAAACTTTTAACCTTTCTCTCAGAATTCAATATCAACAGCCACTCCCTACTTTGGTTCAGTAGTTACCTAAATAATCGGTCACAGTCTGCAAATGCCTCAACTCCCTATCCCCTCCTCTCCCTGTCACACTTGGAGTACCCCAAAGTTCAGTTCTTGGTCCGCTCCTCTTTAACATCTTTACAAATTTAATCTACCTAGCAACCACAAAAGAAGAAATGGTCCAATATGCAGATGACACAAACCTGATCTGCTCAGCATCCAATCTACCACTCCTCCAACAAAAAGCACAGGAAGCCTTCACAGAGATAGAAAATTGGCTAAATAATGTGCAATTAATACCAAACCCAAAGAAAACTCAGCTTATGTTATTCCTGCCAACAAAGTCCAATGATCTCACCTTCTCCATAGTCTCAGCCAACAAAACCCTCATCTCCCCAGTCCCTGAGGCTAAATAAATTACTAGGACTTATATTGATCAGCAATTAAAATTTAATCAACATATATCTCCAACTGTCTCTAAAGTACATAAAAAAATAGGGACCCTCTATCGCAGCAAAAGGTACATAATCTCTAACTTTAGGATTGCTATAGCCATAACTCATCTCTTATCTACTTTACTCTATGCATCCCCAGTACTAACAAACCTAAATAAAACTGACCTAAACAAACTGCCCACCTATTACAGCAAAATCACCAGATTTGCAAACAGTGCTAAATCCTGGTCTCACCACTGCCTGTCCCTATATACTCTACACAAGCTTGAGTTCCCCAACCTATTACAATACCACCAACTCAACCTAGCTCACCAAATTCTATACTATCCTGAGAAAAACCCTGCCCTGTCTGGACTTCTAAATTTCTACAACTCAAGTCATCAATTGCGATCCAGTAACAATGCTCTGATCACAAATATTCCATGTAGAAACAGCCACGGGGAATCCCTCTTCCCCAATGAAGTTGCAAAGACATGGAATACCCTACCTCCCAACCTAAGACTACAGAACTGTTCGGACACTTTCAAAAATCTCCTTAAATCATACCTCATTTCCAACCCTCTATGTAGCTGTAATCCACACTCTTGAAGGCTAATCCAACACAAGACCCTATCTCCTTAAGTCTCAGTAGCACACTTCAATATTGCTCTACAGTTACATTGTGTATATATTGTATATAATGTAAATATGTTCTACTATGAAAATGCTTTGCACATATGCGGTACCTATTCTATTACATTGAACTGTTATACTTATATACTGTACTCCAACTTTATAACTTTATGATTATTAGCTATCCTATTGAATGCTTAGTCAACCACCTCTTCCATGTTACTCTATAACCTACTATGAATACTATGTATAACCAGTGTAGTTTCTTAATGTATGGAGTTTTTCTCTTCAGGACTCAGATGTAAAGGGACACTAGTGGTCCAGCCGGACTATCCTGGTAAACAAATGTTAAATAAATAAATAAACCTACCTTCACCGTCACATTGCACCATCCAAGAATGTTGCCAGTGCATACTTAATGAATATTCATAATGTGTGAGGTAGCATTCATGATGAATATTTATTAGGCATGTTTCAGTACCAATTATTTGTTTATTTATTTTATTTGACATTTGTTAACCAGTAAAGTCCAACTAGGTTGGGAAACCCATTTTCAGCAGAGGCCTGGGTAGAAAAGCATCACAAAGTATAACAACTGAAATTTAATTAAAGATAGACAGTAGTAAATATTTTACAAAGATGAAAAATAATTCTACAACAATAAGGGCATTTTATAAAATGGATATGCAGTGATAATTATAGTTCAAAGGAAATGTAGTGTACATATTATTGGTGGTTGCAAAGGCATAATGCTACTTGAAGATTCCATCAGCACTGTGTATTTCAATCAATGAGTACAAGAATAAGGTTACTATATATAGTTCTGGTTACAATTTAGAAGAAGGATGATAGAGAGCAAATATATTGAAGTTTGTACAATTTAAGAAGGGAAGTGTACTGGGGTTGTTCGGTAGACTGTAGGTAGACCTTAGGAAGATAAGGAGAGATTAGGAGAAAGCAAAGATTTGGCTAAGTACATTAGTGAGATTAGTGGCAAGTTTGTTGAGAGAAAGAAAATTATGTGAGGGGGGTTAGGTTGAAAGTTATAGGGTTGCTATGTTGATATGGATCAGTGGCAGGTGTTGGTGTTTTGCAGATTTTTTTTTAGTGTGAGTTTGAAATCTTTGTGGTTAGGAATTGTCCTAATGCTGCTTGGTAGGGCATTCCAGAGTTTTGCTGCAGTGTAGGAATATAGACATTGACCAGCTTTTTTTTGATTGGTCTGTATAGGGCTACTAGTTGTTTGTTTTCAGAACGGAGATTTCTGGTGGGTGAGAAAATTTGGAGGAATGAGTTGAGAACTGGGCATTTATCAGTTTAGTATATAACTCTGTGTGCCATATTAAGTTGTAGTTGGTCAAGGAGGAGAGAGAGTTTTAACCAGTTGAGGGTTTTAAGAGCAGTACAGTGGTGTGTGTTGTGTGGTGCATTAATAGCAAATTTTGCAATTATATTGTAGGATGATTCTAGTTTATTTTGTTAAGGTAGTTTGAATGTTTGTCAGTATGGGAGCTCCATAGAGACGAGAGGGAAGCAGATAAGTAGAAGCTAGAGTGGTTTTGGCGGTCGGGCTCATTACATTTTTGTGCCAATATAGCAGTCCTAGTTTGCAGTGAGTTTTTTTTTTTTGATAGCATTATAAATATGTAGATCGAGGGAGAGCTTATTGTCTATGGTGACTCCTAGCAATTTGGCTGGGGTAACAACTTCTAATTGAGTATTGTTTAGAGAAGTGATTCTGAAGTCGGCTGCAATATTCTTGGGTGTGGAAAGGAGAAGCTTTGTTTTATTAGGGTTCATCAGGTGCTATGCCTTATTTAGCCAGGTCTCAATGGAAGTAAAAGCAGTTTAGGTTAGATGTTGTAGGTGATTTATGTTGTTGGTGGAGGAGATGATGGCAGAATCATTGGCATATTGTATAAGGGAACTTTGGTCAGAGATGGTGGGAAGGTTGTTGACAAAGATATTCAAAAGTAATGGTCCGAGAATGGATCTTGCAGTATGCCGGTGTTGCTTGGTAGATAGTTTGAGAGAGTTCCCTGTCATTTTATGCATTGTTGTCTGTCAGTGAGGTAACTGCAGAATCATGACAGAGAAGTAGGGGAGAGATCGAGGTTAGACAGTTGTTGTAGTAATATGGGAAATGTTATCAAAGGCCTTGGAAAGATTGAGAAATATTACAGATGTTAGTAGACTGGCATCTCTGGCTTTGTTTACTATATCTGCAAAGCTGACTAATGCAGTAGTTGCACTATGTGATGGTCTAAATCCATGCTGGGTAAGGGTAAGCAGCTTGTTTTGTAGGGTATGGTTAAGTTTTTGTTTATGTATGCACTTTTCTAATAGTTTGGATAGGGGAGACAGAAGAGCTATGTGGTGATAGTTGGTAATGTCATAAGATTTACCACCTTTGTGTAGTGGTGTTATTATGGATTTTTTCCACAAGTTGGGGATGCAGGACTCAGAGATGGATCAGTTGATGAGTATACTGACTGGAAAAGCTATGGTATCAGCAGCAAGCTTTAGATATTCTGGTGGGAGCAAAGTGAAATAATGACATTTAATTACAATTACTTATGAGCACCAGTTATTGGGGCCTTGCTGGGTGACCCATTTTCTGCATAAAAACTATTATCAGTAAAACTATTTAAGAGTACTTTGAAAAAACAAAATTAGATTTCAAGGAGTCCCTGAATGACACTTGCATAAAATGCAGTAATGGGTTTAAAATAACAAACAGCATTGGTCATTCAGGCTTCCAAAGAGATGTATAAATACATAGCCTACTTGAAAATAAAAATTCCTACTTACAACATTAAGTGGAGGGATTAAAGAAAAAAATGTAGTTCTATTGACTGAGAGTCTTAACTGCACCATCAGCTTTTGCTTATTTTCCTGTATGTCAGTTGTATTGCTGAATGTACTGGAGCAAAGACTAATGCACAAGTACTGTTCCATCCTTTGTGTGCACTCATTTTCATTGATCTGCTGCTCAAAGAACAAAGTCCTGATGCAAAGTTTTCTGCTACTTATCATGTCAAAATCATCCCGCATCTAGCATGCCCGGGAATATTCCAGAACTGATCTCTTTCTCCCTAGAAATATGCTGTGTGTGAGTGAGTACAATTTAAAGATTTTTCTTTAAAGTTAAGAAGGAGCAAATGGAACATTATTTTTATTTTTAGCTAAAATGGAGATTTTTTTTTTAAATTCCCAGCCAGGCCCTCTAGTCTACATCAGGCCCTAGGCAGCTGCCCAGGCCGCCTTGTGTGCTGGATCCAGGTCTGGATCTAAGGCATATCCAGCATTACCTGCAACACAATATACAACATATTATATCTGGCCTACTCTCTTACATGGTACATGTGTGCATGGACTTATCTAGACTATGTGCACAATTACCATCTAGAAGACTCTGTGGTTAATCCTCTGAAAATAATGTTTTGTATAGGCTAGATCTTAACCAGATGTGACAATCATGGGGGCTACACAGACTCATTACAAAACAAAGCCCTATACGTTACATACCATCTGAAAGTAAAGGAAGTAAAAACCCTTCTTGCTGATGTATTGCAACCCCTCTAGACCATGTGCAGTTTTAATGACACTGTGTATGCAACCTAATGGCTCCCAGGAACTCAGACAAATTAACAATGTTGTAACATGGATTCAATGCTATGTCTCTCTACTTTATATTCCTGTGAAAATGGGCATGCTCTTCCACATATAGCATAATTTTGAAGAACTGGATCAACGTTTGTGAGGATGCTGCCAGCAATATTCCTAATGTATCCCAAGTAGGTCACTAAAATGTACCTGTAGCTAAAATGGTAAAAACAACACATATCTTACCAACTTGAATTGGAATACTATATACCCCCTTCGATAGGATTGTGGGTGACACAGTTTGACTAAGTGTTGTGCAGTCCCCCTGTCCACATGAAAATGGTCCACAGTCTGCTGGTTACCCAGCTGTGGTATGTCAGGTGCTGTGTGTACCTTCTTCTATACTGACATGAATTGCTGTAATGTACAACATTATAGGTATTGACTCTAAGGGTGGTCATTAATACATGCTGCAAAAGTATAGTTACTATTACTCTTGGATATTGCTTCTTTCACATGCACCAGGATTCTCAGCAAAAAAAAAAAAACAAAAAACAAAAAAAGGTATGTGTCTCAGTCCATTGTGATCCTTTTAAATGCTTCTCAATCGGTCTGCTACTTTGGGTTTCTTTTCCATACACTGTGTGACTCATGTTTAGCAATCATCACTTAATGAATTATCCTGTGCTGCATACGCCACTCCAGTGATAGCTAGAATGGAGTAAAGAGGGTGACAGTCCTGAGAACAAGCTGTTAGGGGGCATAATTAGTCACCAGTGGAGTAGGAACATTGGACTAGCAATGTGTTGTCTGCATTTGTTAGGAATCATGGCAGCCTTCATTAAATTTAACACCCGCAGCTGTTTTAATGAATGAAACTGTATATCAGTCCTCCAAGTGTAGCAAGTTAATCTTCTATACAGTTCAGAGTAGTACTGAACAGCCTGTTTCTTTGATTTTGGTTGACACCTGTCTTGGGGATAGTTCAGGGCACCGATTTTTTTTTAGCTACATCTCTGTTATGCTATTTTGACTCATGCATGATTCCACTGTCTTTGATCTACTCACAAACTGCAAGTTGACACTTGCACTACTTTTCACTATTGAAATCTGTAAGTGTTTATGAATTCCAGCCAATAAGTACAGAGTAAAAGTTATAAGGAACACTTCTTTGTCATAATATATTGATTTTTACCACAGGCACTTCTGGTGAAAGCAGCTCATTTGTGAAACCTCCTGCTTCCATTCAGTACCACAGTGTGTATAACATCTGAGCAATATTATAATATCCACATTGGCTATTAAACTATGAATAGTAGGGCATTAGGTCACTAGGGACAAATTGAAAAAAAAACATTGTAGTGAAACTCATGATCAGCAACAATAAATGCATATGGTGCTTCAGAGAAGCCATGTATATGTGACAACTAACTATAACTTTGTATCATGAAAATATTTCTCCTTCTAAGTACATTTTAGATGTCAACATATTTTAAGGCAGATTAATAGCACATGTAAATAATGACCCCAGAACATAGCTTTGTTATTATTTTCAGTTTGTATGATACTGTATTGTACAGCTATTCCCATGTATTCAACACATACTCCCCCTCTCTATTCCAGCTTTTGCATAATTGTGATCACTGCAGCTGTGTGTACATTCCAAATATTGGTTATTCAACTCAACTTATATTGCTTTGGCATTCATTTGTTTTTATTTTTAGTCCTAATGGGAATAATAGTCAAAGAGGTGGGCATTTGACTTCTGTTTTCATTCAGTTATTTGAGATAACACTCATTGATGTCATAACAAGAAAAAAAAAATGATTATATTTTATATGACAGGAGGGACATTAACTGAGCTCTTTTTCTAATGAGAAGTAGGTACAGCTTCCAGAAGATTAGAGACAGTTGCACAAATACTATATTTTGGGAGTTTTCTGGCATTGGCCCAGTAGCTTTAAAAAGCCAAGGTCCATATTTATAGCACAACACTTGTGATGGAGCATTCATGTTAATTTGTAAAAATGTAGTGCAGTTCATGTCATCTGGTTTAAGTTTGTTCTGGCTCAGTACCTTAACATCTCTAGAGAACTGGCTTACTAGAAGTTGAATTAATAAAATGAAATGTATTTCCTCAGCAAAACAAGGTTCTGTGAGCCATTTTGTCTAAAGAAGTATTCCCTATAGGGCAGTGGCTTGCTTTCTTTCACAAATTTCAAGTGAGTTGGTTTGTTTTGCCCAGCCAGTTCTGTCACATACAAGCAACACAGACCTTTGTCATTTGCAGCAGGAGTGAGATGAGTGTTTGGGTGAGAAACCCCAAATTTCCAGAAACTATTAGCAACTTAACAATAACTGCTTGTTCAAAAATAGTTCTGTATTAATTGTTGGCATGCTGAAAAAAATTCCTTACAAATCCATATTTTGCACTGCTAAGTCACTGAGTCAAAGGATTTTATAAGTTTCCCTCGTTTTGTTGCCAAAAGACAGCCAAAATACACTGTTATGAAATTTACTATATTTTAGGGTACATATTGCAATTATCAATGCATGCCATACTGTCAGACCTTTGGACTTTGTGAAAAGCTGGTAATTCTGTAAGGGAGTACATGGGTGGTAGTGGTGAGATTCCAAAGCTACTGACATAAGCTACTTTGAAAAAAAAAGCTGAAAGAACATATACAGGCATGTCCTTGCAATTATATTAAACTAGGAATACAATGTTTCTTTTATGTAAACCTGGCAAGACTGTAACAGTACATATATTTGGATCAGACCATGATAAATTGCATAAATATTGCATACAGATGTTAAATGAAATGAAATGAACAATTCTGAAACATACAAACTGTTTAGGATCTATGCTTAATTTATAAACATCATAATTATTATGCACCAAAATCAGCATAACCACATTTTCAGGTTGGAGATAAAACTATGACAATGATTGTTTTAAAAAAAATCCTAGTTGGTGTGATAAGAATTAGTGTTGTATGATAAGTAGGGTATGGGGCATGAGGTAATGGCTAGTCTTTTAAGTCAATGGAATTGGCAATTAACATTCATACATACACAGACACACACACACACACACACACACACACACACACACACACACACACACACACACACACACACTCAAATATGTATGCACATACAAGGACACATACATACACACGTACAAACACACACATACATACACTTGCACATCTCTGTACTCATGCATGCACACACAAGAAGGCACGCCCACTCACAAATACACATGCACCCATGCAAACTTACCACACACTGTATCTCATCTCCAAGTAAGCATATGACTACTGATAAAATTGCTTTGTAAAGTTTAGCAATTTACCAGTATCAATTTTTGGTACCAGCTGGTTTTAACCCAGTATGCCGCAGAATATTATATACCTCTAGTACACTGAGGTATTAACATTTAATCAGATTTCATCTGAAGTGATTTCCTCTGAAGTAACATTGATATATATCATCAGTGGCAGTACAAACTGACACAATACAATTCCACAGTGCTGAATGCTTAAAATGACTTAAAAAGTGCCAATATATTTCTTTAGTCTGTAACACTGTTTTGTGAACATATTCACAGTGGTAATATTTACATCATATTCATTAGGCAGCAATCTGTGGTATCCTAATGTCTTTCAGGTAATATGCAAAGTCCAAGGTTAATTAACTCTCAGTGAGCCTTCAGGGACAGTTAGATCCTGTGACAGTGTGGTGAGCCCATAAGGGAGGCTTTAATGCCCCAGGTTCCTTACTCTTATGATTAGTTATAATATAGGTATTTGCTTGCAAACCTCCATCATGATGAGGCATAGTATAAATGCTTCCTTTTGAATCTGACTGAGAGAATGCCAAGTTAATGGACTTAATAAATGTCAGACGATAACGTTATGTTGTACAAGTAAAATCAGTTATTCACGTTTATTTATTGCAAACCTTTGTTATATAAACTTAAAAATATTTATTACAGAATGTGTAAAAGTTAAAAATGCCATCTCAGAAATTGTGTAGCATGTATGCTATGCTGTTTAGAAAACAGAATTGCAATAATTAATTCATACTCATAGTAAGAAAAAAGTTATTGTCATACTTATTACTGAATTTAAGAATAGAAGAGTCATAGGAAAGAATATATATTAAATGTTTTTTAATTCCTTTTTAAAATTTAGGAACTAAACAAGGTGATCTGTAGTCACTTACCCACTGTCCCCTAAAATGTATACCCCAGAAATGATACAACTGTTCTACCAATTCATTCCCTGTTAATTTAAGGCTGGGCCCTACAACTGCCAAAAGGAAACGGATCAAAATGCTGCTCAGTTGCATGTATATTGATGGAGAATAAAGGTATGGGAATTCATATTCATGACTAAACTTCGGTGTTATTTAAAGATCTGTCTGGAAAGAAAACAATAAATATCCGATATATATATAGCACCAATATCTGTGCTCTCATTCACTGCTGTCTATTGCATGTTAAAACTCTTGTGACAAACAGCTGAGATTTGAGAAGTGGTAGAAGGCAGTCAAACATCTGAGTGACAGTGATGTCTGTAATAGGTATTCTTCAAAGACAGTAGTGTCACTGAGTGCAAAATTCATGGTTATGTTACAGTGAAGTGCAACTCTCTCTGTTGGTCTTGTCAAATTTAATGCAGTTCATATTCTGACACAAAATACATGACAATGGAACAGACTAAAATATGATTTATATAACTATTAATTGTTCTTCAAAGTAGCAAATCCACAAGAACACCAAATAACAAAAAGCACGGTAGAATGAACAGGATACCAAACAAAGATGAAATTTATTTAGCGCTTTCGTCAAATATCACAAATGACTTCAGAATACCTGACAGTCTGAACAACCATCTTATATGTACATCAGAGAATTACTTCATCGATTAATCAATAAAACACTCATAAATACTTAAAGAAATAGACTCCCTTAACTTATAAAATGATTTCCTTCCACAATAAAATGAACCAGTTCGTAGTTACACTACAAAAAATATGTTTTGAATATGAAACCTAAAACCAGGTTATAGAAATAGATGGTCCTTCAGACTGTCAGGCATTCTGAAGAAGTCAACTGTAATATTTGACGAAAGCACTAAATAAATTTCATCTTTGTTTGGTATCCGGTTCATTCTACCGTGCTTTTTGTTATTTGGTGTTCTTCAAAGTAGTTAGGATAACTTCTCAGCTGAATACCCTGCCATCCTACCCAAGTAAGTAGCACAGGTATCTATAACATAACACAGAGACAGACTTCACCCCCAGATGCACACAAATCATTCAAACATGCAGGCTTGCATAGACACACAGACAGGCACATATGTATACACACTCTCTCACACACACACACACACACACACACACACACACACACACACACACACACACACACACACACACACACACACAAATATAAATGTGTGCACTTGCATGCATATGCATGCAAACACACACACACACACACACACACATACCATGTACTATACTGCACTGCTTATATAGATATACTCACACAAACAGATACCTGCATGCACAGATGCACATTACACTGTACTGCAATTTTTACATGAGGACACACACACACACACACACACACACACACACACACACACACACACACACACAAATATAAACGTGTGCACTTGCATGCATATGCATGCAAACACACACACACATACCATGTACTATACTGCACTGGTTATATAGATATACTCACACAAACAGATACCTGCATGCACAGATGCACATTACACTGTACTGCAATTTTTACATGAGGACACACACACATACACACACACACACACACACACACACACACACACACACACACACACACACACACACACACCAACACATATGTATCCATACTCACATGTACATAACACTGCACTAATTATCTGGACTTACAATCAAAGAAGGGAAATTCTGCTCTACTTTGCCATGTTCAAAATCTTCCTCTGCAATTCATAGATGCATTAAGATAAGTGGTCATATACATTTATATTTTATGCACCTCTCAGCATGGATTGCTTGTAGAATGAATGTCTGTGGAGAACTTATTGTGTAATTCCTAAATGCAGGTGATGGGATTGTGGAAATTAGTCACACTACTGACAAAAAGTGCATGAACATAGCAGATGAGACTTCCATGATTGCAGCAGGAAACCATACAATGCATGATGCATAAGAAGCATGTGCTATGATGCACAGGGAAAATAGCAGCCCGTAAATTTAGAAACATACACTGAGGACAGTGGCTGTTTAAGAACATGTATAATCTCCTATGCATAACCATGCATCATGTATAATCTCCTGTGTATAACTATGCATCATGTATAATCTCCTGTGCAAAACCATGCATCATGTATAATCTCCTGTATATAGCCATGCATCAAGTGTTATATCCTATGTATAACCAAGCATATGTTAGGTTTAGATGCTGCCACAGCAGCAGAAGCAGCTGGCCACCCAATAGTATGATGCTGAAGCATCAGAAGGTAAATCAAACTGAGGTTCCATTATATTGGTTTTACTAGGCATGAACAGAACACTAGGAATATTATGATGCCCAGACATTTGATATGCTATGTCAGTTGTGTAGCCCTATGTAAGTTGCAGGTGGCAGATATAATCCAATACCACTGCAAACTAGAGTTTAAACTGCTGTAACTGTCCTGGCAATAGAAACTTTCTAAATGCCCATAGGAAACACAATAGGCCTGTACCAGACAACAACCATGTGTTGCCAGTAGTTTTTGGATTGTCTGTTAATTTCTGCTGACTAATATATGAGTCTGTAAAGAACAAGCAGTGATTGCTGCGTGATGCAATGTTTTCACACACACACTGTTGTTTACCAAGCATTCTTTTTGCAGTATACTGAACAAGTACTTTGGTAGGCATGGCCGCTACTTCATTTACCTCCAGTTTATACAATAATGCGGGTCGCAATAAAAGTCCATCTGCTTAAATTCAGCTAAAAAGAATCAACATCAATATCTGGCACTCTAGCGGCATATATTGTAATTTTGAGGCCAGAAACAAACACCCATTGATATCTATTAGGTAATGATAGATTTCTGGTTGAGTCATGTCTGCTTACACCTAATTATTTATTGCATTTGTAGACCAGGAAAATCTGACTGGGTATGAAACCCATTTAAAGTGGAGACCCCGCGAGAAAACTCAAAGAAAATACCATTTATACCAGCAGAGTTTAGTAATAAATTAAATTACAAATGTGACAGTTCTTAGGATACATAATAACAGTTGAATTATCAGAACAACACAAACATTTTGACAGCTCAGAGCTTGTCCTAACAATGAAGTAAATACATAAGTAAAATCAGTGGCGGCTGGTGACTTCAAATCACAGGGGGGCTGCAGGAGACGCTGAATGGGTGGGGTCAAAGGGAAGGGGTGTGGTCAACCATAAAGGGGAGGAGCTATGCACAAAACCACAAAAAAACTAACTTTAATTAAATACGCTGCCCTGGGTGGCAAACCATCATTATGAAAGTCCAATCAAGACAAAAATAAGTGTAGAAGAATAAAAATATTTCAATGCATTGGCTGCATGACAGCTTACTTAATATCTAGATGGAAACAAAAGGTTGTGAGGCATGAAAAAATAAATTACTTTTTAAATACATTACTGGAATGCCAGTCAAAATCAAGTATAAGAAAAACCAGAAGCACTCAACTCAAACCACTTCTCCTTGCACTGCAGTTCTAATTATAATATATTCAGCTTTATTAAAGTACCAAGCAACATGCTAAAAGTAGAAATCTATGTGATGCCCCCACTTGTAAAAATGTTTCTTATCCAAAAAAGACCTGCTGCCTGACAACTTGTTTCATGGGGAAAACTTGATAAAAGTAAAAAATGAAAAGCAAACAAGAAACAAGCTCAAGATACATTGCTTAAAGGATTACTGTACAGGTTATGGACCACACATGATTGGCATTCTGTTTAGTTTACGGGTAAAGCCTGTAGAGATGACTGGAAGTCTCCAACAAGTGTAATGAGCTTTTTAAAATAATGGAATCCTGTCCTTTAATACCCAGGGCTTATACATTATCTAGTCAAGTATTCTCTGCATGGCAACAACAGAAAGGCTTTCAATGTTGGCAATTCTTTAACAGTATGCTTATTAAAGCTTACTTGCATCTTACGATGTCAGACAAGCTTACCTTATGGTCATTAAAGCATTGCTACTTAAACACAGAGCAACAGGCACTTTGAGTAATAAGCATAAATCAACAGTACAAAAATATGACAGAAACCAGACCATTCTGCAAAATCAAGGACAGATGAAAAGCCACTGTAGTACTTATGCAGTGTGTCCTCCCCATCCAAGGTAGATACAACTACTCCTTGCCTTGCTTGGACACATCCAGAGTCACTACATGGGGAGTGGGGTGCAACAAGCATGTCACAATTTGAAATCTCTCTGGCTGACTGTGATGGCCCTGACACATTTGTCATACCTCTCAACTTCAAGAGCAAGAAATCTGGACAAAGCCATACACAGAAGTGGGACAAAGGCACAACAATAAGGACAATTTTTAAATATTGCTCTAATAAACTTAGAAAGATAATAGAATAGGTCTTGCATTAGTATGAATTTTCTGAAGGGTATAAAATCTGAAACTCAAATGTCTGTCATTTTCTAACTTCAGTCTTTAGTGATTTGTCACTAATTTGCCAAAAACACAATTTTATGAAAAATGGACCAAAAATGTGATGCAAAAATATAAAATAGACACACAATACAGCTTCTACCTGTCAAAGAAGGGACACTTTAATATTAGTACTGCTACCTTGAGCAGCTGACAAAATAAAAGAATCTACATGCATTTCAAGTAATCTATAACTTTGATTATTACAGTTATTTCTTAATTGTAAACCCTCCATGTTTTCTTCCAAAATTGCTATTTTATGGAGGGATTATTAGGGGGAAGAGCAACATTGAGCCAAAAATTGGGGACAGTTGAGAGGTTGGCTATGCCTAATTCTATAAAGCAATTTATTTGCATGTACCTCTCAACCTGTTAATGCAGTAAATCTGAACAAGGCCAAATATATTGGGGCACATATAAACAGTACTAAAATTGCTCTTGTATAAATTGAGACAGTTGATAGAACGGCTCTTACTTTAACATGCATTTTTATGAAGGTTATGAAGTCTGAAACTTATTATTTAGTGACTTCTGGCAAATCATTTAGGAATTAAAACTACAAATTTTATGAACAACAAACCAAAAATAAGAAGCAAAAATCTATTCATTCTTTGAAAATCTGGACAGTTGGGAGGTATAGTTCAGCTGGGCCTGTCTGAGTTTGCTGCCCTTCCCGCCCCCGACAAAATAATGGTTGAACTGGAGCCTCTGCAGCCATTCCAATTAACCATTACTTGGCTATTTCACTCCATTTACCATAAACACTAATGTGCATACTGCTTTACTTCAATGATTGGACTTCATTTGAAAGTTTTATTTTGTATTTTACAGCACAAACATTAAGTCATCTGTTAAACAAAGCAATGCAGTCTCACAATGAAAACTTAGCATTAAAACTTCTCTGCCCTTGAAACTCACATTAATTGAAACAGCATTGAAACCCACATTCAAAGAAAATACATTTTGCCAGTGGCAGATAAAGATTAATTTTGGGCTGTTTTCGAATCATAGGCCCCTTGCATATGAAACATACATGTGCTCTTTGATACACCTTCCTCATTGTACTAAAATTATATTCCTTGTACAATACAGTACACTTGTTAGAGGGTGTTTTAAATTTGTTTTGAACATTTTTCCAGTAAGCAATGAAACAAAACATATGCACCCATAATGGCAAAACTGCCCAGTTGAGAACATTTATCATAAAAAGTCTACTCAGACTTCCACAGTCCACCATTATTAGTAAATATACACAATTCTACAGTCCACCATTATTAGTAAATATGCACAATTCCACAGTCCACCATTATTAGTAAATATGCACAATTCTACAGTCCACCATTATCAGTAAATATGCACAATTCTACAGTGCACCTTTATCAGTAAATATGCACAATTCTACAGTCCATATTTAGTGAATTCAGTTCTTGCCATAGCTGTCAACCTTAGCACAAAACCTGGACGAAGCCAATAATGGGGAATACAGTCCCAAAAATAGGGACAAATTTAAAATATTCATCTTATAAACTTAGAAAATTGCTAGAAAAAAGGTTGTGCTACTATGTATTCTGAAGAACATGAAGTTTGAAATTCAAATGCCGGTCAATTTTACTGCGGACAGAACAAAAACAATTTTCAGCAGAGACGCAGGGATTAATACTGCAGACACGTCTTTGTAAAATGGCAGGGCATCAGAGCAAATCCACACAAACACAGAGAGGAGATGCAGACTCCACACAGAAGCCACCCCAACCAAGAATCAAACCAGAAAACCTATAGCTGTGAGGCAACAATACTACCACTGCACCATCAAATCTGCAAGGAATTAAACATTCAGAAACCTGAAGTCTGAAATTCAAATGCCTGTCAATTTTACTGCGGACAGAACAAAAACAATTTTCAGCAGAGACGCAGGGATTAATACTGCAGACACGTCTTTGTAAAATGGCAGGGCATCAGAGCAAATCCACACAAACACAGAGAGGAGATGCAGACTCCACACAGAAGCCACCCCAACCAAGAATCAAACCAGAAAACCTATAGCTGTGAGGCAACAATACTACCACTGCACCATCAAATACGCAAGGAATTAAACATTCAGAAACCCTTAAGTCTGAAATTCAAATGCCTATCAATTTTATTTAACATTTTTTAATCAGGACAGTCTGACTTGGAACAAATAAACAATTTTCAGCAGAGGCCCAGGAAGAAATAATGCAGACATGTCTTTGTAACATGGGAGGGCACAAAAGCAAACCCACACAAACACAGGGAGAAGATACAGACCCCACAAAGAAGGAACCCCAGCCAAGAATCAAACCCAAGAACCTGCAGCTGTGAGGCAACAATGCTACTACTACACCATCAAATAGCAAGCATTGCAACATTTACAAACCACAGATATTATGAGGAACAGATCAGATCAAATATGAGGTAAAAATCTGAAATTTTTTTACAAATGGTGGTGGGTAGGGAACTCAAGTCTTTAACACCTGCATACAGGGTACAGGGTTCAAGCCTGAGGCATTCCCTACCACACCACCATAAGCACCTGGGGCATTTTCACACACACACACACACAAGTCCAGTAAAGCACAAGCACCATACACAAACTCCAGTAAAGCACAAGCACCATACACAAACTCCAGTAAAGCACAAGCACCATACACAAACTCCAGACAAGCACCATACACACACATTGTAAATTAAAAAGCACAAATAATAAAA
Source organism: Protopterus annectens (assembly GCF_019279795.1). Taxonomy (NCBI): domain Eukaryota; kingdom Metazoa; phylum Chordata; order Ceratodontiformes; family Protopteridae; genus Protopterus; species Protopterus annectens. Next base: position 335,049,415 of record NC_056727.1, on the reverse strand, counting down.
ATAAAAAGGCACCTTAAAGCACAAACTCAATAAAAATAAAAAGGCACCTTACCTGAATGAATACATCCAGAACGTCCGTACATACATCCTTCCCGCGCAATACTGAAGACCCGCGAGATCCCAATGCTCCTTCCCGACGCTGACGAGATCCCTAAGGCTCTGTCCCGAGTCCCTGCTGCTCCTCTTGCAGTCCGGACGCGTCCTATACTCCTGGCGGGTCTGTGCACTGTAAAAGTGCACAGACGTCTCCTTGTGTCCCTCTATGGGGACGGCCGGGCTGCCTTGAGCATGCGCATAGACCGATAAGTCGGGACTCGGTCTATGCGCATGCGCGAAGTCCGCGAAATTTAAAAAAATATTTTTTTTCATTTTTCATTTGTTTTTCTTGCTTTTTTATTTTTGAGGGGGCTGCAGTCCGGCAGCCCTATGCCACGAGCCGCCCCTGAGTAAAATATATCTTTTAGTAAATGAGTTACAGCTGATAAAATTCAGTACAAGACAACATGATGCATAGCTTTGTGGTATAGGTTAACATAGATGCTCTTAGCCAGAGACAACACAAGAGCAGAGCCAGGTTTGTTTAAGATAGCTCTTTAGTTCAGATTTAAAAGTAGTTTTGGTTTTGATTTGCCTCAGAGAAATCGTCACTGAATTCCCTTTTCTTGAGACAGAGTTGGAGTTCACCTGCCCTGCAGCAGTATTGGATTTAGATATAATATGGATCAATTTGTCACCAGAATATAGGAATCTCTTAGGGATGAATGGGTATGGAGGAAATGTTAGAGCCTAGATCATGTTTGTGGAAAATGTTATGGATTGTCTGAAGTTATATAAGAATGAGAGCATGTGAGACCTCAAGTCAGTTTAGTGATTTCAGTGCCAAGCAGTGGTGTGTTCAATAAAGTAGATTTGTAGCAAATGTGTCTACATTATTGCAACGCTGTTGAAATTTGAGGATGAAAAAGGAGAATAGATGTGCTGAATAGCTGAGGCATATAAGAGAGCAAGGAGTAGAAAAGTTATGACAATGCTTTTCCTGGAAGCATCATTAAGAAAATATTTAGCTCTATAAAGACTTCCACATTTTTATTGTGCTCCGGTAATTACCTGTAATATATGATTGTCAAATCTCATTCAGCCATCAAAAGTGACTACAAGTAATTTAGTGTGTGCCAATACTTCTGTTTTAGTACTGTTATTTGAGAATGTGGTGAAGAGATTTTTGGGGCATCAGTCAGTTTAGGGGTGAACAACATTAGTTTTTTTTTTCTTTTTTTTAGTGGGCTAAGAAGGAGTTGGGACTTGCTGCTATAGTTTTCTATGGAGGAAAAACATTGTTGGGTTATTTGTTGAAGATCAGATAGACTTTTGGCTGTGCAAATCAGGGTGGAGTCATTGGCATACTGAACTGTAGAGGCATGCATGGATGCAGGCTGTAGATAATTTATAAATAGATTAAACAATAAGAAGCCCACTGTGGAACCTTAGGGCACACCTAGGGATATGGGCAGAAGGGAGGAATAGTTGTTCTTCCCATATTACAGCTTGCAGCCTGTTTGTTAGGTAACTGAGAAACTGAGAATGCTAACAAGTTAAGTTTTTGTAGTAGTCTTTCAGGGCATATGGTATCAAAGATTTGGATAAAGTAAGGAAAAGGGTGGATAACATGTTATTAGATTTAATGTTTTTGTTAACTGTATTGTTGAAAATAAGCAAAGTAGTAGCTGTGCTACAATAGGGTCTGAAACTGTGCTGTGCTATGTAGGAGACAGAAGACTGTGTCACAGGAAAAACATTAAGAGAGAGTGTAGGTGCTTTTCTAAAATTTTAGATAGTGGTGATAGAGCTGCAGTGGGCTGATAGTTGCAGAGCTCAATGGAGCACCTTTATGTAGAGGAATGACATAGCATTTTTCCCTGAGTTGAGGGGCATACTATTCATTCACTGAGCAGTTGGTAAGAATAGAACAGATACTGGAATGTATGCAGCAAGTCTTAAATATTCGACAGAGGTCATCTAGGAGTAGAGTTGTAGGTTTAATTTTATGTATGAGGGTTTTTTTGTTTTTTGTTTTTTTGTTTTTTTAGGTAGAGACTGAGTGGTGAAAAAATAAATTGTTGTGTGGTAGATCAAGCAGAAAGTGGCTGGTTAGTCTGAGATAATATTTTAAGATACAACCTCAGTAAAGGGAGAGTTAATACTGTTGTGGGTGTAGTAGTCTGACTGGTTTTGCCTAGGTTTGGGAAGTTATTGATAGAAGCCCAGCATGGTCTAGGGTTTGCTTTATGTTTATTTTGATTTTGGGTATAGAAGGATTTCATGTCTAATCTTATTTTTTTCCTTTGTTTTTTTTAGTTGTCTGAGTTACTGTAAATTGGTTGTTGTTTTACCTTGTTTCCATGCTTTGTTTCTATCCTTCATGAGTTGTTTAATATTTCCAGATAGTCATGGCGTGGAATTGGCTGTGATTCTTTTTGTCTTGACTGGAGTTACTTTGTTGAATATGCTTAGGAAGATACTATCAAACTCTGACATGACGTCATCGAGGGGCAGTTTTTTTTTTAGAATCGTCATCATCACCCCTCTTTTTACCATTTTCTACATGGGGTTGCAGTGCTGTGTTAACCGTTGCTATCACTATCTATTCATTGCCACTACTGCTACTTTCTCCGACACTCATGCTTTACTATTGCAGGTCTTCTCTTGCACAGTCCAGCCACCTTTTCACTGGATGCCCTCATTCTCTCTTGCCTTCTAACTGTCTGCCCCAAATCAAATTCATTAGGCTGTATTCTGCTTTTCTGCACATGCACCCAGACTACCATAATCTGTTCTTTTTGACTGTTTCTCCAAATGAAGCTAATTAGGTGTTTGCTCTTATGTCCTCATTCGTCTGTCCCACAGTGTGCACCTTACCACCCATCTCAAGCACTTCATCTCCATCACCTCTAGCTTCCAAAACTGCTCTGCCTTTACTGCCCAGGTTTCTGAATCATACAGTTGTACTGGTCACACCACTGTTTTGTACACCATTCTTCTGTCATATACTGCAACTGAAACTATGTGCCATTTGGCTGCAGCCCTTCTGATTTTGCCTTTGACCTCCTCATTCAGACTTCACTTCTCATCAGTCACCCCTCGCAGATACTTGAAGCGATTAACCTCTTCCACCATTTTCCCTTCTGTCTTGATTATCAGCTTCTACAGATTTCTCCCAATTGCTGCCATTACAACTGTCTTATCTGTACTCAGTTTCGTCACATGTCCCTTCAGTTTTGCATTTTTTAGAATATTCTAGTTATGTTGTTACAAGGCAGATACAAAGGGCTCAGCTTAGAATTTTGAAAAGTTTCTTGCTTCATTATACTGGTGCTTAAAGTGTGTTGATTTTGCTGTTTAATTAGGGAAGAAGGTAGGTGGTCACAAAGAGAATTTGGCCAAGTTCAGATATGAGAATCCAGTCCAAGGCTGATCCCCTTGTAGTATGCATATTGTAACTTGTTGGGTTGTTGATGGGAGAAACCAAATGGTCTTATCCTAGTGGAGAGGTTGACGTTTTCTACAGACAGCAGCATAGGTGGCCTACAGTCATGCCCATCGTCTCTGACAGACCACCACAGAATGTGCCTTTGCTCACATAACAATATTATTTCACTCTCTGGACAGCTCCAGTACTTACCTCTGAAAGCTTGCCAAATGCTCACTATCTGATATGTCTTATATAATATAATACATGGTAACCAGAAAACCATCCATGAATATGCCAGTAATGTTGAGAACAGCAGAACCAGAAGTACATGAGGTGAGGACAAAATCTTGTGGAAGATATATGAGCACTGAGTTTGTTAGTGAAGGGTAAATAATGTAAAAGTTTGAATGCTAACAATGGTGCATTTTTTTCTGTGTGCTTCCAAAGGCAAACATGAATAATAATATATTTTTATTTTTTTATTTATTTTATATTTGATTACTGGGTTGGTGTAACTGGGCAATCAGGTGCCCGTTTTCAGCAGAGACCCGGGGAGAAAAGTTCCACATACATGACAATCATAAAAAATACAAAAGCTCCACATATATGATAAAAATACAAATGTCAGAGATGAGTACAAATTAATAGAGTAAACAATAGTATATCATACCATGGTACGATGAGAAGTTACAGAAGTATACAATATAGAGTGTAGAGTAGTAAAGCAGAAAATATGATGTATTTGAGTAAGAAAGTGCAGTAATATATACAGTTGTATATATATATATATATATATATATATATATATATATATATATATATATCTACATTTAAAAATACAATTTGTTATGGTAGTTTTTTTTCAATGTGTTTGACCTTTGAGAAGTGCCAGAGGAAAGTTAATCTGAATGGTGGTAGTAGGACTAGCCATGGTCAGTACAGGTACATTGCCAGATGATATTGAGGTAGGCTTTTAATTGAGTTTTAAAGATGGGACTGCTGTTTTGCAATCTGATATCTGGTGGAAGAGAATTCCAGATTTTAGCAACTGTGTAGGAATAGAGGGATTCACCAGCACTGTGTCTACACATAGCTACCTCAAGAAGGGCTTTGTTTGTGGATCTTAGATGACAAGCAGAATTGTGAAAGTTGAGTAAGCCTGAGAGATCAGGACTCTTGTTTGGGTGGTACAGCAAGTAATGAGCCATGGTCAGTTGGTTATAGTTCAGTTAGTTGGTGAGTTCTAGCCAACCTAATTGTTTTAGTGAGTGACAATGGTGGGAGCAGAAATTAGAGTTGGTTGCAAATCTAGCTAATTTATTATAGCACATGGACAATTTCTGTAGGTCTGTCTTGCTAAGGTTTGTTAATACAGGGGATGCATAAAACAATATAGAGAGAAGATGAGTTCTGGATATAGTAACTTTGGTGTTTTTGGTTAGATAGTTTTTGCAGTGGTATAGGGTTCCAAGTTTTTTATGGACTTTGGATATGGTTTGTGCTATATGTTTGTTAAACTTTAGGTTTTGGTCAAGTACTACACCAAGAGGTTTAGCTTGTGATACTGGAGAAATCTGTGTGTTATTGGCAGACTTGATAGAGAAAAGAGCAGGAGAGTCAATAGTTTTGGTAGAGTGGAAAAGCATAAGTTAAGTCTTTTTGGGGTTAAGTATTAGTTGTGAGTTTTTTAACCAGTTTTTGATGTTGGAGAAGACCTCTTGGGTTTTAGTCTGGGGTGTTTGGAGTGTGGGGGTTGAGCAGATCAGTGTAGTATCATATGCATATTGTATCTTGCTGGGTGGTGGTGTAGAGGATGTTTGTAAAGATGTTAAATAGTAGGGGTCCCAGTATGGATCCTTGTGATACACCTACTGTTACTGGGAGAAGGGGGGAGAGGGAATCATGCCACTTAACTGCTTGTTGGCAGTTGGATAGGTAGTCTTGAAACCAGAGCAATGACGGCTTGTTTAGGTTGAGTTCGGCTAAGATAGTAAGTAGTTTGCTGTGGGATACTGTATTAAATGCTTTGGACAGATCAAGGAAGGTGCCATACACTAGGTTGCTAGTTGTATATGTTGGTATATAGTTGTATATAGTTGTATATAGTTGCTTGTTACTGAGGGAATGTTGGTAGGTGAGAGAGGGTAAAGTTGGAGCTGAATTTGTCAGCCAGAAGGTTTGCTGTATATTCTGGCTCACCGTAGGTGGCACCATTAACAATGAGCTCTGCACACAATTGTGTATTGCCTTTGATGTTGTGGAGATAGCTAAATAATATCTTGTGGTTTTCCTTGGGGGTATGCAGCACTTTCCCATATTAGTGAGAAGCAGATTCAGTATGGTTGCACCCCTGATTGGAGTATTGACAATCTGGTCCAAGGAGTTTCTGTTTACAAAATCCAGGAATTTCTGTTCCTGTATGTTTCATGTCGTATATGATTCCCAGTTAATAGTGGGGTAATTAAAGTCAGCCATGAATATAGCATTGGGTCAGATGGTGGGAGCAGAAATTAGAGTTGGTTGCAAATCTAGCTAATTTATTATAGCACATGGACAATTTCTGTAGGTCTGTCTTGCTAAGGTTTGTTAATACAGGGGATGCATAAAGCAATATAGCAAAGCATTTAATACAGTATCCCACAGCAAACTACTTACTATCTTAGCCGAACTCAACCTAAACAAGCCGTCGTTGCTCTGGTTTCAAGACTACCTATCCAACTGCCAACAAGCAGTTAAGTGGCATAAGTTTAAATACAAAGTATGGGTTTCCTGTGTCATATAGGTGGACCTATAGCTTGCAAAGAAGTGATATTAGATTTTGTCTATGGTGACTTGAACATGGAGAAGCTCAGGTGCATTGTCCTGTTTGATCAGCCTTGAGGTATATTTATTTTTGATGTAAGAGACACCTCCACTTTTAGTCCCTGTCTGTGTAGTAGCTGGTTTAAATGTGCGGAAGGCATTATAACCTTGCACTGTTGGGTTGCTGTGCTCTCCACAACTTTAAACCAGATCTCAGTGACCATTCTCTATGGCAAAGACAGCTTCTAGGGAGTGGAGTTTTTTGTTTAGACTCCTAGCATTAAACAGCAGCATCTTTAGATTTTCTTGGCTTTGATTTGCTATGTTGGAAGTACTTTCAGTTTGGTATCTCCTAAAAAAGATGCTATGGGGGAGGATGATGTTTTAGCTAATATTTGAAAGCCTAGTGGGGAGAGGTGCAGTCCATCCTTTGCAAAGCAATGTGGATGACTGACCATCTCCTTCTATGCTGAAAAATATTGCACGTCCTTAGAATGACACCAGAAACTAAGCCAATTGTCAAAGTCAATCATCTTTTGTTAGTATTGTGGCATCATCCTTGGAGAAGGTTGAATGCTGCTCAATGCTATGCTCATACCAGCATGGGACAAATATTCCAAGAGTTCCATGATGTCTCTCTTTTCATATAGTCTAGGGATTTAAGTCTCAGATCATTTACACCCCCATGGACTAAGATTGAGTCATACTTGTACTTGTGGTCTAATGACCTGAGTGCATGAGTAATGTGGTGGGTCCTGGCAACTGATAAGTAACTGACATTGATTTTCTCCTTACTTGGTCTGGTAAGAGGGACATTAGTGTTTTCCACAACAAGGACCAGAATGTTGTATTGTGTGGTGGCTTGCATTATGGGCTTAGAAGTAGAGGCTCCATGAGATGTGGCTGCATGTGTTGACATGGGCATTGTTTTGAAAGAGTGCATTCAGGGCTGCTGAGAAGTTTGTTACTTATACTTTGCCTAGATGGTCTTTGGGGTTTAGGAAGTTACATTTAAGTGCCTCAGTATATGTTGGTCTATGTGTCTGCTTTGAATCATGTGTGATGGATGCAGTGTATGTACTACTGACAACCTTATTGACATTAGAACGGCTTTTATTTGAGAGCTTTGCCTCCAATGACATTGTGCAAATACATCTCTCCCATACCATATCAGTTTATTTGAGAATTAACTGGTTGTCAGTAAACATGAGACAATTTCTACATAGCCATTGTCTCAGTAAACATGAGACAATTTCTGCATAGCCTCAGGGTGCCCATATCCACCAAGCTGGTAACAGAGATAGTGGGAAAGTTCATATCCATGGCAACATGCTCTTTTCTATTGATTAGACAATTGGGGTAATAATATAAAAAAGTGTCTGGTTTGCAACTCTGAGGGCAGTGCTTGTCACTGCAAAGTAGTCATCCTGTGTGCAACTAGGTTTTTGTAAAATTCTAATGGTGCTTTTATCTTTTTCTATAGCTGTGGTCTTTCCCTAGTTCGAATATGCAATTAAAAGCAGAATACAAGTAAAACACAGTGGAAAGAAAATAAATCACGATACACAAAATCAAAGAAGGCAATAAAGCAATGCAAAATACAAGAAACTGAAAACAAAAAAGCAGGTACAGTAATCCCCTTGCACAAAGGTGGGCCATCAGCCAACCATGGGAACTATAGACCCATACGTCTAACCAGCCTCATCTGCAAGGCCATAGAAATAATCATCATGGACCTCATCAGCAAGGACATAGGTGACCTTCAAACTCTAGTCCAAACCCAGTTTGACTTTGTTAAGGGTGGATCATGCTTATTAAACTTAGTAGACTTCTTTGAGAAAGTCACCAAAGTTCTGGATGAAGGTAGGATCATGCATACTGCCTATCTTTACCTAGCCAAGGCTTTTGACACAATCCCCCATTCAGTTATCAGGTATCATTGAGAAACTCTCCTAGCTGGGGATTAATCTATATGTCACTAGATGGGCAGTCAGCTGGCTCACTGACAGAACACATTCTGTCAAAGTTGGTGCCTTCATCTCTACCAATAGACCTGTCACCAGTGATGGACCACAAGGATCTGTGATGGGCCGTTTACTGTTTCAGATCTATTTCACAGAAGGCCAGGTTAAAGTAGACGGCCTTTGGCTTATGAAGTTTACTGATAATTGCAAACTGGATGCACTCACCAAGTCCCCTAAAGAATTTAACATATTACAGGAGGGACTAGCACAGACGAATGACTGGTGCCAAAGCCACGGCTTAAAACTAAATGCAAAAAAGTGCATTATTATCCCCTTTGGCAAATCAGAATTTCCTGCTAATTACAATATTGACAGCAGCCCCCTAAGTTCAAACCCAGTGGTGTGAGATCTGGGAACATAGGTAGATAGCAATCTCTACTTCGACTACCAAGTTTCCACAGTGGTAAAGAAAGCCTTCTATGTTGCGCATCTCATAAGTAAGGGCATCGCATCCAGGCCTAAGGATGTTATAATCCCACTGTACTCGACCCTCATCAGACTACTAACAGAGTACAATGCTCCCTTTTGCATGTACCTCACCAGACAACTGCAGCAGCTGGAGAGACCACAGAGATTTCTCACCAAGAAAATATGGGGCCTCCAAACCATCCATGAATAGAGTGAAAGCCCTGTCACAGTAGTCTGTATCATATAGGCTGCTGAGAGGCGACTTGTGCCTGGCCTACAAGTAAGTCTCTGACCCTGCAATGATAGATATGCTGCACATCCACAAGTCAAATGGCATGAGTCACATGTTCTAGGGATCTTAGCCTATGACATTAACAGAAAATGCTGGTGAAACAGATATATCTCCCAGAGATTGCTGCTACTCTAGAATAAACTTCCAATTCACATGAAGCAGAGCTTCTCACTGACCCTATTCAATTGCAACCTGGATAAATGGATGGGAGACTGCAAATTCATCCTGGGGTGGCACCCATGTCCCTCATGGACAGGCGTAGTCAGTGTTTATCACAGACTCACTCTATTAATTATGTCCATATAACCAAGAACAAGTGAAGCAACTTGAGATTACCATGGCTAGACTTGTAAAGACTCTAGGGCCACTAGCCTAGTAACCTCCAATGAACCTATGAGTCTATGAACAGTAAGTTGTACAGAGTCTGGGTTAGCTTTTCCATTCATTGAGGAATGAAGTCATTAAATAATGACAGACATTTGAGTATCAGACTTCATATCTTCTGAAAATGCATGATAATACAAACCCTTTTTTTATTCTATCAACTTTCTACATTTTTAACATCAATATCTGAAAATTGCCCCTATTTTTGGTGCCTTTGCCCCCTCCCCATTATTTTCATTTTTGTCCAGATTTCTTGATCTAAAAGCTTGAGAGGTATGTAGTGAAACATAAAAGTGGATGTCTGCTAGAGGGCATCAGTAAGTACATCGCCATTGGCTGCTTGCTGTCTTTGTTAAGTAAATAAATTACATATTTCAGTTACCTAGCCCAGAAAAAGCCGAATGAAGAAGATTTGCTATGCGGGTTTTAGCTGTAATGAATTTGGCTTTTAAATTAGACAGGAAAGCTTGTCATAAAAAGTGAGAGGGTAGAGAAAATGGGATGAAGAAAAAAAAGAGGGAGAGTGGGAGAGTCTCAGTACAGTGGATGAAAGAAGGTGCCTGGAGAGACACTGGACTTATGTGCTGTGTCAAGTTTAATGTAGCATGCAGCTTATACAAACTGGGTCACAACCTATCTCACTATAGATTGCGTGTGTGTGTGTGTGTGTGTGTGTGTGTGTGTGTGTGTGTGTGTGTGTGTGTGTGTGTGTATGTGTGTGTGTGTGTGTGTGTGTGCGTGCGTGTGCGTGTGTGTGTGTGTGTGTGTGTGTGTGTGTGTGTGTGTGTGTGTGTGTGTGTGTGTGTGTGTGTGTGTGTGTGTGTGTGTGTGTGTGTGTGTGTGTGTGTGTGTGCGTGTGTGTGTGTGTGTGTGTGTGTGTGTGTGTGTGTGTGTGTGTGTGTGTGTGTGTATATCTATCTATCTATCTATCTATCTATCTATCTATCTATCTATCTGTCTATCTATTTCCATTTGTTATATCCCTGTAATGCTCACCCTGTTGGACATTATTGCTTGCTTACTCTCCTTCACTGTAAAGATGGTAGCATTTGGAAAAATGTGTACATAGTTGTATGTAAGATGGGGGGTATCAACAATAGACTATGAGTCAAAAATGTAAAAGTTTGCCTCTGTTTCCATGATAATTATTTATTTTACCACAGTCATTAACAATCCACAGCTGTAGGGTCATGCCCACATCTTACATTTCATCATATCATATGCTGCAGTCATCTTTACTAACCCTAACAGTAACACAAATCTACCCTTGTCACTAACCCTACACATTATGTTATTAAAAACTCTTCCCATAACAGTTCCACTATACAACACAAAAGGAGATAGATTGCAGACAACATAAAAACACAACAATGACTCTATCCCCTTCCCCTACACTTACACTAACACTAACCCACAAACACTTGCATATAGACAACTTCTATACCACAGTCTTGCACATCTTCACAGCCACCACTTCTTCCCTGCACACTGTTGCTTACCTGCACATTATAAAACTTAATTCAATCATGTGCAATGCACTCAAATGAGCATTCACTCATTTGCGCATTCTGTCTTTTGTTGCACCCCCAAAAAAAAAAAAAATATATATATATATATATATATATATATATATACATATATATATATATATACATGTATTCTAGAGCTTACAAGGCAAAGTAAGTCCAATAGCTTTAATCAGCACATTCAAAGAGCATCTGCCTCCAGCAGGGCAAAACAGCTCAGGTCCAGGATGAATTTACAGGCATCCATCTAATTTTTAAGGCTTGCCTTAAAGGGTGTGAGGATATGAATCTCTTTTATATGGTTATTTGCGATGGATGATTAATACAGAGATGGGAGATGTAGTGAGTAAAAAATCTTTCCTCTAGCATGTGTTTTTATTTGTTTATTGAAATTCAAATCTTCAGTTTAAGCATCTCTGGAGCCATTTTTGTTTTGAAGGTGTAACAGATTAAGGAGAGTTTGATCCTCACGTATTTTTATCAAAATTAATAAACGGTGTGATAAAAGCACTCTGTGGAACATTGGCTCTAGATGATGGTCAGTGTTGATATGACTCTCCTACACCATGTGTAAAAATAGAAAAAAGGAGGTTATGGATGGATAAAAGCTGACTGTGTAGATCATTTTTATTTATGACAGCCATAGTCACTCCATCAAGTACTTATACCAGTATGAACTTCCCTTGTAACTTTGGGAACAGTAACTTATCCTTGCAAATGAAAGAAATTTAAGTTCACTTACGAAAAATGCAAACAGTCAAAAACAGCTGCTTCTCACAGAGGTTTTTCTTTTCTAAGGTGCAATAATTGCAGAGTGTCATAGGGGTGCATGAGATGTAGTCCCCCTACATTAGGTGTTCCAGAGTGCTTAACCCTGCAGAAACACATTTTATGTGTCACATGACTTTCACATTTTACTGCTTTTTGTACTTCTCTGTTAGTGCTTTGCAGTTTTAGGACTTGCACTGTCAGGTGTCAGACTTCAGTTAGAGCACCCCACATTATCTACTCCATTAAAAATGTGTCACTGTTCTACCCTGACTACCTATGATATAAGGTAAAGAAGATCAGTCCAAATTAAGGAAGGAAAAAAAGCAGGTTCACAGCCTGCACATGTATGCACAAACAGCCCTTTCATAGATAAATTGGCTGCCAGAAATTAAATCAAGAAAAACACACTGCTGGATCCAAAAATTTATACTGGTTTGTACTTTACAACATTGTTCCATGTGAAGGCGAAGGCCGAGGTACCAGAATCCAGTAAAGAAATTATTTCTTATCCAGTTTGTGCTGCTTCTTTTGTTTTTTGTGGAAACTGCCAGAAATTAAAGTCATGTGAGTGAGAATGAAAACAAAAAAACAAAAGGGGAGTGAACTGCAGTATATCAGAATAACCGTCCTATGAAACTAGGACAACTCTTAAAATAAATGGGTACAGAAAGGCCTTGATAATTGTACTTATGGTAACAGCCAAAAGCACTGTAAAAAAGAAGTAAAGGGAGAGGAAAAGTACAAATACAGAAGAAGGAAGAAACTTTTGTTGAAGAAGTAATTAAACTGGGGAGATAGAGTTGGAGTGGGCATAGGGACAGAGGGAGCTAGAAACATGTAAAATATGGGATAACTGCATGAAAGACAGAGAATAATTGAACAAATAAAATTAAGTATTAAGACATTCCAAGCATAGCGTGGGTTTCCTCCGGGTGTGCTGGTTTCCTCCCGCATCCCAAATACATGCTGTAGGTGGATTGGACACTGGTGTGAGTGTGTGCCTTCTGTGGAAGGTTGAGCACTGAGCTGGCAACCCTACACTGTAAAACTACACTGCCAATCGTTCCTCAGACCATTGTTCTGCTGTGGTGACCCCTAACCGGGATAAGCCGAAAGGAGATGATGATTAAGACATTCCATGCAGCATATAGACTGAGGAAGGAAGGAAGGATGAGAACTAAAGGAAAACCTCTGGCTAGGAAAATGATAAAGAAAAATATTAGCTAATGAGTAGCTATAGGGAGCAACATGAATGGAGGAAGTTTAGAATAAGTGGGGGTGTAAAATAAATGTGAATCCAGACAAAGGATTATAAGCAAACAGCTTAAGGTAGGTTACAAACTAAAGAGAAAGTCTTGGTCAAGGAAAGAAAAACTGAATAATTTGCTTCTGTTGAGAGTTTTGATATGCACTTTTGCAAAAGGACTGCACAGTCTGCAATGCTTGAGTTGGCTTATTGTAAATAGCAGAAGAAACACCGATTTCAAGCAGATCTATAGTGCAGAAGGATAAAGCCTGTAGAGCTCCCAAGATGACCCATGTTCAGTTAGTGACATGGGGACTGGAGGGATCACAGGGTGAGGATGGGAATGAGTGACCATTGTCTGCTCTCCCATCCTGGAGGTAGGGAGGTAGGGAGGAAGCCTAGTAATGCTGCACTATATGTGGTGTTAAGAGCCTGGAGAGTTCTGTGCTAGATAACTGGTGAGACACACAGCATGGAGGCCATGTATGCATGCAGAGGAGTAGGAGTCTATTCTTGCAACTGGTGCCATCTACTGATCTGGCACCTTCCCCAACATTAAGTGGAAAAGCAAAAAAAATGAAAAGACGCTCTTCTCTCCATTTAAACTTTAGTAAAGTATTTGAGTGCTTGCTACAGTTTATGCCACAGGTGGAGCATTAGAGAGCTTACATTCTGATTGAAAATCCAGTATTGGTACTTTAAATGCTGGTAATGCACTGAAGACGTAAAGTGCTACTGCACTTAAGTTCTGATCACAAATGTAATACCAGCACTGAGTGTCAAGTTTTGCACTGAAGCTCAATCACGATCTTCCATTCGCACCTCCTAACACTTTGCACCTGAGGAGGCAGTTCCCTTCACTGCATTATAGCTATACCTCTACATGTGTGAAACCACTTCAAATCCCATCACGGCAGCTCTAATCCCCAGAACTCACTAATTTACATACAACAGCTCCACAACTGTATGACAGTAGAAGAAACAGAAATAAGTACTGGATGTGGATCAGCAGCTCAGGGAATCCAGCTCACTGTGATAAAGCAAACTGCAATATTACTTATAAATCTATATCAAAACTAATACTAGAGATCAAAAATGTCACCAACTGTCTTTAGTATCAGAGTCATAACTGAAAAAATGTACTAAATCAGCTGTAACTAGATCACTTTTCTCGACCACTAGTGATTAGATAGTGAACCACCTGAATAGAACCCTTATACATGCATATATATCTATATATAGTTATATCTATATCGATACCTAATCTATATCTATCTATAATATATATATATATATATATATACACACACACACACACACACACACACACACACACACACACACACACACACACACACATATATATATATGTGTGTTTTTTCCCAAAAATAAGACCGAGTCTTATACTTTTCCCCCCGCTGAAATACACATTAGGGCTTATTATCAGGGGATGCCTTATTTAACCCCCCCCTCCGTACAACAATCTACCTTTATTCATTTATTCATGTACAAAAATCGGCATTTATTCATGTACAAAAATGGACATTTATTCATGTACACAAATTTACATTTATTTGGTACTTTTCCATTACTGGTCAACAGTTCTAGGTAATGCATTAACAGTTGTGTAAGAATTCTACCAAAACAGTGCAACAAACATTTCAACTTCAGAATATCTACACCTTGGCTTTCACAGTGCAATATTTCATGCTTAACAGAAAGTGCAGAAAAATCTCAATGCATGTGTATTGGAGGAGGGGAATAAAACAGGTGACTACCTGCCACTTTTTTAGTGGTGATGCTTTCTTTATTCCTTACCCAAACCATAAGAGAAGAATGATGGAAAGTCATAAAAATGAAATCTGGGAACTAGTGGCCTTACTTTGTAATTATCCCTTGATAATAAAATGTTACCTTAATACAACAAAGTCAAAAAAACTGACAAGAGCTTGCTGGCAGCTGAAAGCAGAAGCAATCCATTCTGTTGCCCCGGATAATGGAAAAGTTATTCAAATACAGTCATGCCATCTTCTTCTGGAACATTGTCATAAGTCTCCAACCCCCGAATTCTAGCCTGAATTTCTTGCAACTCCATTTCCTGTAGAACCATTGGCCCCAATCTCTCATGCCTAGCAATATAGCTCTACTTAAATGAGCACTGCTTGTCCAAGTAGCCTCCTTGTAGTGCATTGGCAACACAGCTGTCAGTGATTTTATCCCATGAATTTTTCACCCACATCACGACCTTTTGCAGGCTAGGCTTCACAAAGTTTCCATGCTAATTTCTCTCCATTCCATTTTCAGTTTAGTCATTGAGTTCCATGCACAAAAGGTCCTTGAATGGCTTGTTTATTGCAATATCAAGAGTCTGGAGATTGGCAGTCATTCCTGCGGGAATCATTATTTAATCTATTTTTCTCCATGCAAGGAATTTCTTCATGTCTTTAGCACAGTGAGTGCTGGCTGAATCCCAGACTAGCAAGCCTCTTTTGCCACCTCGCAAAACAAGTGGCAGCATTACATTGACCAACTTCCTTATAACTGATTGTGTGCACCGGGCTTTTTCAGTTTCAAAAATGTAAATCCCTGAAACACGTTCAATCTTATCTTTCTTGCCCTTACTAATGATTAGAGGTGGGATTTTCTTTCCATCTAGATGAATTGCCAAAATACAGGTAACACGTGCACTTTCATAAGGAGTGGAGGGAATATAGATTGATGAGGCAGCCCTCTGATCAATTGCTGTTTGAAATCCATGGCCCATAAACACTGCAGTTTCATCCAGAGGAATCATGTAGGAGAGTTGGTATTTAGAAAAGTCGATGCTATCAACAAGGGACTTGAATGCAAGTGCACATTTAATAACTTCAGTATCTTCCAGCTTAAACAGTGTTGTTGATGTTCTTAGGGACAGTTCATATCGCTGAAGGAACCCATCCAGCCAATGTTGTGAAGCTTTGAATTCTTCTGGGGATATTCCTAACTGTGGTGTAATTGCAAGGGCAAATGTTTAAACATCAGCCATGCGAACAGCCAAAGCCTTTGCTCTCCTGTTAGTAATCCATTCACAGATGATGCCTTCCAGCTCAGGAAATAATGGTTGCAGATCTGATCTACACTTGCACTTCTTAGAATTTCCCTCGTCGGTCTGTTGACTGAGGTTATCGTATGCTGCATGCCATTTTTGGATCATTTGGAGATCCAAATTCTTCTCTTTGAAGAAAGCCATCAGATTCTTTCCCCAGGATTCCTCCATGATTCCTTATTTGCACCCAATGGAATAGCTCTTTCTTTTCAACTCATCTTGTCTGGGGGGGGTTAATTGAAGACTTACAAGACAGGAGTGGCAACACAAAATGGTGACGGTTAAGAAGACACCACAGCCATTCATTATCAAGTGCACACGTTTTGCATGTGTTGTCTGTACTTTGACCAATAAAAATACACTTGCCAGTGTTTATGGGCTAAGAATCTCAGCCATCAAGTGTGAGTGAGGATTAGGGTTACAGTAAGAATCATAGAGGACTCCCAGGGAAGAATCTTATGACTTTCTGCAAAGAGAAGAAGTTGAGTGTCTGAATGGTCCAAAAATGGCAAGCAGAGTACGATAACCTCAGTCAACAGGTGTCAATAAAATTATTTTGTAATTCAACATGTCTGTCATGTGTTGTTGATGATCTTAACTGGGGCTAATTTTTGGGGTAGGGCTTATATCATGACCACCCTGGAAAACTGTGCTAGGCCTTATTCTCTGATTAGGTCTTATTTATGGAGAAATATGGTATATATATATATATATATATATATATATATATATATATATATATATATATATATATATATTGATATATATGTGTGTGTGTGTGTGTGTGTGGGTGTGTGTGTGTGTACACACACACACATATATTTGTAGATATAGCTTACTCCCTACCTCTCCTCTCTCTCTCTCTCTCTCTCTCTCTCTATATATATATATATATATATATATATATAAATAGGGAGAGATAGAAATATGAACTCCTTCAGATGATTGTCATTTCAGAATGACAACTTTTTAAAGATCAAGATGAAATGGTCAACATTCTGAAATGTTGACAGTAGACTACTGCAGGAAGACAGTTTCACTGAAATTATGATAAAGTGGGGATCAGGGAAATTACCATTTTCTCCACTGTAGTGCAGTCTCTTGTTTATATAATTATCATTGGGGCAGGGGGGTGCAGGGGGGCTTGCTGTTTTGTCAGCTTTTGTCTAGATTTTTAGAAGGTCAATGTTCTAAAACATTGATATTCAGAAGAAGGTATATCTATATCTATCTATCTATCTATCTATCTATCTATCTATCTATCTATCTATCTATCTATATGCATGTGCATTCACACACACACACACACACACACACACACACACACACACACACACACACACACACACACACACACACACACACACACACACACACACACACACACACACACACACACATATACATATGTACATTCATAGAGTCTATATTAATACATCTAAAAATCACATAGTCTGAATTCAATATATCCCAAACCATTTTATCTAAAGCTCAAAACATCGAAAAAAGTAAAAATAAAATAAAAAAATAACTAAAACAGTGATTTTTGCAGTGAGGCAAGCCTGCTGCACTCTCCAAAGCCCATGCTCATTATATACTGCAACTCTAAGATCACGGAACTGAATGAAAACAGCAAACTCCTGTAGTCTACTGTGTGAGATCTTGCAAAGAACCTCATTTTAGCATATCTCCAGCTGTGTAAGTGAGTCTAACACAACATTAACTTACACTAATATTGCAAAACTAAATGTAAATGGTAAAACATACATTACTCTATGAAATAAGCATCAATTAATGTAATATTTAAATTAAAAAATTACAGCAAATGCATTTAAACTAAATGAGTTAAGGCCAAATGTACTATATATATACATATATATATATATATATATATATATATATATATATATATATATATATATATAAACTCTTGCCGACATGTCCTTTTCTCCACTGTAGCATGATCCTGGAGTTGGCAGCTATCCTGGAGTTGGCATATATATATATATATATATATATATATATATATATATATATATAGGAACACTTTATAATCCTGAAATTCTGAAATACCGAATTTCAGAATCCTGAGATTATAAAGCTGAAAGCTCAAAAGTCCAAAACCCCAGAAGCATGAATTTCAAAATCCCGAAGTATGGAAATTTTGAAGTAGCGCTTCTGGTGTTGCACTGTGTGAAGGGATAGTTGGAAGTTCAGGTAAGTATTTATTTTTAAGGGTTTTGGTTAGGGGCTTTAGTGTGTGTCAGTCTGTTTGGTTACTGTGATCTGTATGTGCAAGAGCAATGTAGCTTGTATGGTGGTGTTTTTGTGTGTTTGTCTGTGTAGTGCAACCGTAGAGTTAGTATATTTAAGTGGGGGGTGTGGGGGATGGAGGATGCAGGGGGGCTTGCTCCCCTGCCTGTATGTAGTGTAGGTTTGAGTGTTTGTGTGTTGGAGGAAGCTGTGTGTATGTGTGTGTGTGTGTGTGTGTGTGTGTGTGTGTGTGTGTGTGTGTGTGTGTGTGTGTGTGTGTGTGTGTGTGTTGTGTTTGGTTAGTGTAGTGTTTGCGATTTTAAAATTCTCACTTCGGAGATTGTCAATACGATATTTCAGGATTTCAGGATTATAAAGTGAATCTATATATATATATATATATATATATATATATATATATATATATATATATATATATATATATAATTAATAAAATGGTATTTGTGAAGAAGTCCTTGGATATTAAGGATGAAAGCGCGAAAATAAATGTGTTCATGTGTTGTATCTTTTGGTCGTTTTTTTCAACAATTTTTTAATATGCTGTTGAAGTTTTTTTGTTTTATTATATATGCTTCCAGCTATCCCTTCACACAGCACAACACTAGAAGCGCTGCTTCAAAATGTCCATACTTCGGGATTTTGAAATTCACGCTTCTGGGGTTTTGAACTTTTGAGCTTTCGGCTTTATAATCTCGGGATTCTGAATTTCAGTATTTCAAGATTTTGGGATTATAAAGTGTTCCCATAGATAGATATATATATAAATAAATAAATATATATATATATATATATATATATATATATATATATATGTATATGTATATATATATATATATATATATATATAGTTACACACACACACACACACACACACACACACACACACACACACACACACACACACACACACACAC
Source organism: Protopterus annectens (assembly GCF_019279795.1). NCBI lineage: Eukaryota > Metazoa > Chordata > Ceratodontiformes > Protopteridae > Protopterus > Protopterus annectens. The sequence continues at coordinate 335,030,220 of NC_056727.1, read as the reverse complement.
ACACACACACACACACACACACACATATGCATGCACATGCATGTTTCTGTTATATCTGTCTATGACTATATATCTATGTGATTAAATTAGGTGAATACACATATGACACACAAGTCATCTACACATTTTGATTCAAAATACAAATGTTCGACAAGATACTTGTGTGAAAATAAATAGTCTAATTACATCTGAATGCCAGATAAGACGTACTGGCAGATACAATTAGGAAACATTCTGTAGGGAAATATAGTGCCTGCCAATGGAAAGCTTTAAGAAATAGAATCTAGTGACACATCTGTCCAACACTTATCACAGATCAGTGTTTTTCATTGTAAATCACTAGTGGTGCAATGTCTAGGTGTGCTCTAGCAGTGATTCCTTCATTTTGCACATATCACAGATTAGTGTTTTTTCATTGTACATCACTAGTGGTGCATTTTCTAAGTGTGCTCTAGCAGTGATTCCTTCATTTTGCACATATCATAGATCAGTGTTTTTTCATTGTAAATTATTAGTGGTGCAATGTCTGTGTGTGCTCTTGCAGTGATTCCTTGGTTTTGCACATATTACAGATCAGAGTTTTTCATTGTTAATCACTAGTGGTGCAATGTCTAAGTGTGTCCTAGCAGTGATTCCTTGGTTTTGAGAGATTTCTCCCTTGCTAGAATTGGTATGACCATAGAATTAGTATATTTAATTTCGGGGGTGTGACGCAGTGCTTGCCACCCTGCAAAAATCCCATTTAGTTAACTTTTTATACAAGATGACAAATTCAACAGTTCTCCTTGTCGATGAATGCACTGTCAATGTTCTTTTTACAAATATATTGTTTTTAGACCAATTAATTTCACATGAAAGTTATGCCAAACATTTATATTTTTGATCAAATGTGTGCTTGAATGTGTGTCACATAAATGTGTATTCACTCAGTTTACCTACATCTCTCTCTCTGTCTATACACGGTTCCCTATCAGAAGCCTGAAACACTATAAGCCTGAAAATCAAAATCCTGAAAACTATAGACTGAAAGTTCAAAATCCTGAAAGACCAAAATCCTGAAAGTCAAAATCCTGAAAACACAAATAATGCTAATATGTCACTATAAAGACACTAATATCTACCAACTGACCCTGACCCTAACCCTAACCCTAAGGTCCGTCACTATCGCACACTCACCTGACACGCGCCCTAACCCTAACTCACTTAAACCGCCCCTAACCCCAATATTTGTCACTATTGCATACATGCCTAACCTGCGCCCTAACCCTAACTCACTTAAACTGCCCCTAACCCTAACATAAAACCAACCGCACACTTACCTGAACCCAACGCATGACCCAACACCACAGGGCTAACAATAGCAAAGCCACAATGACGTCAGTATGTCCATTTTGTGTTTTCAGGATTTTGAGTTTCAGGATTTTGAACTTTCAGTCTATAGTTTTCAGGATTTTGATTTTCAGGCTTATAGTGTTTCAGGCTTCTGATAGGGAACCCTATACACACACACACACACACACACACACACACACACACACACACACACACACACACATACACACACACACACACACACACACACACACACACATATATATATATATATATATATATATATATATATATATATATATATAAAATACACATACATATAGATAGATGTGTGTGTGTGTGTGTGTGTGTGTGTGTGTGTGTGTGTGTGTGTGTGTGTGTGTGTGTGTGCATCACTCTGTATCTATCTATGTAGCTATCTATTTACAGGATATACACATGCTAGTGACCTGGTTGAATGAGTGCTAGGTTGAGAGCTTCCTAGACAACTGCAGGTGATCAGCTAGGTAGTTGACTAACAGGTGTGCAGGCTCGCATTAAGACAGGGGTTGGATAGTTTGTCCTTACCCTATGTTTGTGCAGTCTCAAAGCTAGTATATATAATTAGCAGGGGTTGTGGGAGGTGCAGGGAACTTACCCCTGCAAAACAATTATGTTCTTGCAATCATCTTTGGGTGCTTTCACCTATTAGTGCTTCATTAAATAACAGGGTCAGAAGTGTATTTTAACAATGCATATATCCAGACAGCATCATTTGAATAAACTCTCCAGTGATAATATTTATTTTTCAGCCAAGCACTAACTAGATTCTAATAACAACACACTCTGAGCCATAAGCATCTAACTAATAAATCCTAAGAATGTCTGTCAGCTGTAGATCAACCAGTGGACATCATGGTCACCATGTGAACCATGATACTATGGTCAAAACATTGCTTGTGATGGAAACTCTAGATATATTTTTAGGCTATGGCTTTTTCCTTCCAGCAAGTCACTACAGCTTTTGATAAGAAAAAGTAATTTGAACACTTTACTTATTTATTTATTTTGCATTTGTTTACCAGGAATGTCCGACTGGACATAGGTCCTTTTCCAGCAGAGGCCTAGGGACAAAAGTTCCTAATACAGGTGAAAATGATACATCTGTCAGTTTTGTTTACATCAGTAATTTTAAAATAAATGATAAACGTATACAGTAGCTAGATAGTCACTATCATTGTAACAAATATAACAGTTAAATACACTTACATAAGGTACAAAAATATCTGACTTGAAACCATTCATATATGTGTTCTAATTTTGCAAGGCCTCAAAGCTAAGGCTGTAATAGAGGTTAATATAAAAGGAAGTGTGAGTGGTTAATGAGATTAAAGGAGAGGTAGAATGGGTACAATAGTGGGGAGTGGAGTAATGAGAGAGAGAAAGAGTAAAGTGTGATGGGAGAGAAGGCAATGGAAGAGAGCAGTAGGAAGTAATAGATTTAAAGACAGGGGGTCTACATCATATTGTCCAAGTATTACAAGTTTGAATCACTAAAGTTCGAACTTAACTGGAATACTTCAAAAGTAAAAAAAAAAAACAAACATGTGAAGCTTAAAACAAAAAAAAAATACTCTATGCAGGGGGGCAAGCCCGCTGCACCCCCCACACCCCCTGCTAATTAAATATATTAACTCCAAGTTTGCACTTCAGTGCAATGCAGTGCGGAAAAGGAAGATTTCCATTTCCTACACTGTAGCGCGATCTCGGAGTTGGTATATTTAAGTAGTGGGAGGTGTGGGGGGTGCAGTGGGGCTTGTCCACCTGCTTACACCATTTATGTTTTTTTTTTACATTGAAAATGCCATTGACATCATTTCAAACTTTTAATAGTTCAATCACTTGAGTTCGATGTTACGTGATTCGAACTATTAAAAGTTCGATGATGTGATATAGACCCAAAGACAGGTAGCAGAAGGTGGATTATAAGGCTAAGGATGTAATAGAAACTGGAGAAGATGGGTGGTATAAGGGATTAATATGATTTGGATAGAGAAGGGATGGGCTACAAAACTGGTAGTAAACAAAGTGCTAAGAAAGAGGTGATTAGTTATAGAGCAGTAGGTTGTATAAGAGATTAGTTGTGGTTGTCACAGTTACAGAGCCATGATTACAGTAGGTGGGATTTTAAGGCTTTTTAAAGGAGGCAATAGAGGTTGTAGCTGAGATGTTGGGGGGAAGGTTGTTCCAATGTTTGGCAATACTGCAGCTATATAGGGAAGTACCTGTGGAATTATTGGCTTTGGTCACATTTAAAAGGATCTTTTGATTGGATCGCAGAACTATAGTTTTGGTGCTTGTGTGTATTATGCTTTGTAGAGCTGGGTTTTTTTCAGGACATTGAATTAATTTGTGGGTAAGAATAAGTTGATTGTAGGGAAAGAGTTGTGGAAGTTCCAACCAATTGAGTGTTTTGAGGGGGGTGCAGTGTCTCTTTCTGTTTTAATACTTCTTTCAGAAGCTATAACATCACAAAAGTTATTTTGTTTGTTGCATTCTACATTTGAAAGGGTATTCTTTTTGCCATTTGCACATAGCCATTGATGTATGGGCAATAGATACCTTTCCATGAAAAAATGGGACTTTCAGTCCCAGCATAAACACCTAGAATAGATATTATATAAAGTATCCTGCAAATATGGGGACATCAACAATAACTCATAAAGCTTATCAGGGCAGCATCATTAAAACAGCTTCTGCAATTTACAGACTCCTTAAGTAAGAGACTGTCCTGTGGCCCAGTCATAGTATTTGAATGTGGCTGGGAAGGCTAATGGTCAGTAAATTTATTGACTAAGCCTTCTGTTTTTGCAAAGCCACAAACATCTTCCAACAGATATAAATTATCTACCATAAAAGTCCACACACAAAATATCCATGTTGGGGAAGGAGGGGAAGGTGAGTAGTGAATTCAAGTCTTTAGTTCCATAACAAAGGCAGAAACCATCTGCCAAGGTAAATATATTCTTTGTTACTGGCTACTTATGATACACATTTTCTCCTTATCCACATTATAAAAGTAATATAATACGTTAGAGGCATTTCTTACATCAACTATCCCCAAAAAGAAGGAAAGGAGGAAGACATTTGGCTTTGCCTTATGTCTTATATTACCATAAAGAATAGAATAGAATATGTAGAACAACCCAAACCTGATCATGCATGGCTGATCAGCTTCACCAAAGTAAACTGCATAAATATTTTGCTTAATAAATATTATGTGCCTTACAACATTCTGACTTGCCATTTTTCGATATAAAAATAAATAGGAAGTCAAAAGAAAAAAAAAACATTTTCTTACAGCTGATGACACAGCATAGTAAAATATAAAACAATATTTCATAAATAACAGCATCACTTAAACAAAGAGCTGCAGACAATGAAGTTGTCTTAGATCTCAATATCAATGTCAGAACGAACACCAGAATGCAGTTGGAAGGTGCTGGTAGCATTAGTGACCTCAGGTGCATTCCTTATCAGATACTAACTACAGGTATTACAAGACAGTCTAACCACATATGTAAATGTAATGAACAGATACAAGGAGAGAGACAGATGGTGTGACTAAGATGTACCCCAGGATTCACGAATGCTCCATGCAAGAAGAAGCTCTTCTTGCACACAGCATTCCGTGTCTGTGTAGAGCAGCAGCATGCTTTGCATATTCATGAAGGTGCACTGCTGAACTCTCTAAATGGACATGATCTGTGTACAAGTGCAGGGGGCATGTCTGTGCAGTACACGGACAGTAAACACACCCCCTGCACTCAGAAAGTGCCATACTGCACTTCCTAAGTCGTACTGGCATAATATTAGAGCTTAGCTCTAATATTATGCCATTATTTCAGTGTCCGCAGACACAGAAATATAAATTAGAGCATTTCATTGTCCACTCAAGACAACTAGCTAATTTTGTCATGTAAAAGTAGTGTTGAACTTATTTTAGTAAACTTAAATCATGTAGCAATTATTTTTTTGCCAACCAGGATAGTGTAGCAGTTCCAAAAGTGAGATGTCAGTGTAGAAAAGATGTGAAACCCCCATATAAACACATGTGCCCCATGCAGTATAGTTACACAAGAATATAATGTAATGAAAGCACATAGCGAGATGTCATGGAAGGTAAATGTAAAGTTATAAATGTGTATGTAAATATTTATTTTATATTCTACCATGACTGGCAATTAACTTACAAAAATGAGTACGCTAACTGGCCAGCCCAAACAAAGTGCCCACTGTAAATCCGAGAGTATGCAAATGGAGAAGGGTCCAGATGCCTGGACTACTTCCATTTGTATTTCTTCTGTTTTTTTTTATTTTTAGTCTGCAGAGATAGCAATGGGGAAATGAAGATCTCTGTTGCTTTTTTTGAACATATCTTGCTATGTGCTACGAGCTGAAGAACTCATATAATATAGCAAGATATCACAAAAAAATGCAATGAGATCTTCCTTTCAACAGAGAAAGGAAGATCTCCATTGCCTTTTTAATATATCTCACTATATTATACGAGTCCATCAACTCATATAACTAACCGAGATATGTTAAAAAAAGCAATCGAGATCTCAGTATCTCCATTGCTACCTCTGCACAGCACTGATGTACTGCTAAGTATGGGAACACATCCCTTATGCATGTGCAATACATCAGAAATGGCCCAGGATACTGGAAAACTCTGGAAGGGCAGCATGGAGGCACGATACAATGACATTATTTAAGAAAGGTAGGTATTGTTTTTCTTAAATAATGTCATTGTATAAAAGCAATAACCCATGGCTGGGTGTGGGCAATGCACGATTTACCCACTGTTGGAATTGTTTGGTCATGAGGGCATTGCCCTTGTGAACAAACCACACCACGTGTGGGTAAATCCAGCATTACCCACACCCAGCTGTGGGTTATTGCTTAAATATAACATTATACATATGATATGCATAAATGTGCCTTAATCAGTTTGTATCCATCAGACCTTGTTCTGTCCAGCAATAAAATGGTCAGCCGTGCCAAGTCTCAAACACAAGATGCTGTCCTCAACAATCACAGCAACATACCACTACACAAGCTGAGCTGCGAGAATTTGTAATGCTTTAAGGAATATATCCTGCATTCAGGTCATTTAACTTCTTCTTCTTCTTCTTCTTTTGGCTTTTCCTGAATAGGGTTCGCCACAGCGGATCACCTGTCTGCTCATGATTGGCAGTGGAGTTCTATAGTGTCGAATTGCCAGCCCGGCGCCCGACCTTCCACAGAAGGTACACACACACACACACACACACACACACACACACACACACACACACACACACACACACACAAAAAAAACACTCATGCCTAGGGACAGTTTAGAGTGTCCAATCCACCTACAGCATGTCTTTGGGATATGGAAGGAAACCGGAACACCCAGAGGAAACTCACTCGACTAAATATATATATATATATATATATATATATATATATATATATATATATATATATATATATATATATATATATATATATATATCTGGATCTACCTGAAAACACCGAAACCACAAAATACCGACAACAACATGGCTGACACCACATCACTGACACCAAAATCTCGACAACACAAAAAAATCATAAAAACCTAACATAAACTTCCCTTTCAACTGGTAGCAGGGGGGGCTATGCCCCCCTGCACCCCCCCCGTGGGGGGCTCCACCCCCCTGTAACTTTAATATATCAACTCCGAGATCGCACTACAGTGCAGGAATATAGCAATAACCCAAGCCTGGGTGTGGGTAATGTGGGATTTACCCAGGGTTGGCGAGGTTTGGTCCCGAGGCCCGGGACCAAAAAGACAACCGTGGGTAAATCCGCATCCACACCCAGAAGTGGTTATTGCTATTATACTATGACATTATTTAAGAAAAGAAATAATTACTTTTCTTAAATAATGGCATTGTATAATGCCTCTTTGCTGCCCTTCCGCAGCTGTCTTGTAACCGCGGCAGTTCTGATGTACTGCGCACGCCTACGCAGTACATCAGAGCTGTGGCCAAAAGCAACGAGGAAAGCAAGATCTCCATTGCTTTTTACTGTTTTGCTATGTTAAATGGATTTAACATAGCGAGACAGCTTTAAAATAAGCAACGGACATTTCCGTTGCTTATTTTAAAGCTGTCTCGCTATGTTAAACCTATTTAACATAGTGAAATAGTAAAAACGATCTTGCTTTCTCCGTTAAACCTGTCTCGCTATGTTAAATGGGTTTAACATAGCGAGACAGCTTTAAAATAAGCAACGGAGATCTCTGTTGCTTATCTTAAAGCTGTCTCGCTATGTTAAACCCATTTAACATAGTGAGCCAGGTTTTAAAAACAGCAACGGAGAAAGCAAGATCTCCGTTGCTTTTTTTCACACTGTGTCACTATGTTAAAGGAGTTTAACATAGCGAGACAGCTTTAAAAAAAGCAACGGAGATCTCCTTTGCTTTTTTTAAACCTGTGTCGCTATGTTAAACTCTTTTAACATAGCGAGACAGTGTCTTAAAAGAGACTTATACTAATGGAAAAAGTCCGGGCGACCGGACCTTTTTCCATTAGTATAAGTCGATTTACAATGTGCATGCTGGCCAATCAGTGTGCATGTTTTGGAATATTAATGGGGGGTCATGGTATAATGGAAATCTTTCCATTCTGCACTATAGTGCGATGCAGGTTTCCCATTCTTGGCAATCTGAATGTTGATCATATGGTGTCGGCCATATGGTTGCCAGCATTCTGGACTGTCGGCAATGTCAGGTAGACCTATATATAGGTCTACCTGAAAACGCCAAAAGTCCTAAACACCAATGACGAGAACACCGACACCAGAAAATCGACAATGGAAAAGACCAACAGTTGAGAATCCCAATGCTGAGAACACTGACATGTTAAGGAAAGTGTGTGATAGGGACAAATGTTAGGGTCAGGGTGTGGGTAAGGTAAGTGTTTGATGGTGATGGATGTTAGGGTAGGGTGCAGGTCAGGTAAGTGTGCGATAGTGATGGACTTTAGGTTTAGGGGTGGGTTAAGTGAGTCAGGGTTAGGGTGCGGGTAAGGTAAGTGTGCAATAGTGATGGAATTGAGGGTTAGGGGTGGATTAAGTGAGTTAGGGTTAGGGTGCGGGTAAGGTAAGTGTGCGATAGGGACAGACCTTAGGGTTAGGATTTGGGTTAAGGTTAGTGCATAGATAGTTGTGTATGTAAGGTTTAGTGTAGGTTTGTAAGGTTTTTGGTGTGCTTGTGTTGTGTGTGTTTTTCGGAAAAGGTATTTGTTTTGTTGATTGTCGGGCTTGTGGTTTGTCGGGCATGTGAAGTTTCCTGTTTTTGAACTTTCGGTTTCTTTTGGTTTTGTCGTGCCAGTTATTTCGTTGTTGGTGTTTTGGCATGTCAGTGTTATCAGGTAGAGCCATATATATTTTATATATATATATATATATATATATATATATATATATATATATATATATATATATATATATATATATATATATATATCTACATAAAACATGCAGTGCAATTATATCTCCAAACCATCCTTCTCAACTTGTTAGTGCAAAGAACCTGTACAAAGACTATAAGGGGGGGAGGGGTGCCACATATACGGACATATTTCAAAAATCATGGTTATAAATGAAGATGTGTTACAGCAACAGTGTGTGTTTCATTAGACAATCACCTAAAGATATGATGATGGGAACTGAAATGTCATGTCATTTATTTGCTGACATAAACCTTGGATTATCAACATGATTTACCAGACAAATAAAAATAAATTGTGGAACTGAACAAAAGTATGGTCCAAACATCTGGACAGTCTGTGTAAAATCTGGCAGTGGAGAGGTATGCTCAGAACCCCTTAATGCAATGAATGTTGACCAAGCCTGACAAAGTGGGGGGACAAAGGCCTGAAAATAGAGACATGTCCAAAATACATCAGTAGATAAGCTGAGAATGTTCATTTAGTAACAGTGTATGCCCTAACATATATCAACTGAAATATCACAATTCCAGGACTCAATTGTTTCTCATTAGTTACTGACCTCAGTCTCCACTTCATCCCATTGATGTGTCATGGATACACAACAGTTATGGAGACCAGACCAAAGATATTGTTCACACAATTGGACATCCTATGAATATGTGGACATAATACAACATTAGGGAAACTACATTGAGCTACCGAGCAATGTCAGACTACAATCAAACTGACATAACACTACCCAGGTCCAGCTCTGGGGCTATACACATGCATTAGCAAATATAACAGGCAGTACAGGGATGTAATACTAGTGGAACACAGACGCTGGTGTGAAAGTGAATACCCCCAAACAAGTGCACCACAGTCACAGCAACATACTGTCCCAATTCATAGTGTACTTGGAATCCTGAGGAGTTACACGACATTTCACAGTCAGTCCCTACAAGTATATGGACCTGTTAGATCACCAGCAGCTGTAACAGGTTCATAGGTTCATAGGTTGGTACTAGGCTATCAGCCCTAGGGCCTATACAAGCCTAGCCATAACAATTCCCTGGCTATTTCTTCCCACACTATTTATTTCCCTGGACCCCTGTCTAACAGGGCGACTGACGTGATCGCCGGGGTAAATTTCCTTTCTCCCATCGAATCGTCAAGGTTCCTTTTGAAGAGCATGCAGAGTCAGACAGGTAAAGAATGTATGGCACTCACAGCTGCAACTGTCCCTACCCAGCCTAAAAAACGTATACACACAACACTGCTACACAGTCTTGGCAGTCTGTTCACAATGGCCAGACAGACATACTGTCATATGTGCAGATGTCCACAGAATTACCAGGATGTGGACCCACAACCCTGGCCACCACTGCTTACCATGGCCAGGAGTCTGCCAGGTCATTGTCATGCTAATTGGAGAGCAGTTGGTAATTAATGATATACCATACCTCTGCACCTCGTAGTGCAAGACATCTGGACAATGCATGGCATACATATGTGACAGTGGGCTGGAAAGAGGGACATATCACACATAATGGTGTTATAAACTGAAACAGTAGCTGCTGCTACACATGTTGTTGCAACATCACATCTCTGAATGAAATGATGTGTGGAACACCAATGGATGACAACACTTACTAACTACAATCCTCACATTATCCTACCAACCCCACAAAAACAGATGTTGGTCAAGGAACAGACCAAGCATAATAATCAAACATCAGGCCAGTCTGTGGGCAACATGCCATTTGAAAGCTATGCCAAAGGCATATCACTGTCAGATGTCAAGTCACCCAGTAAATGCAGTCCCAAACTACCTAAACTACCTCCATCTCACCACTGCATACAGACTTGTATTTCACCTTGCAAAATGTCCAGCTCTAGCAAATATGCTTCCTCCTTACACCCCCAACAGAACTCTCAGATCTGAACATCAAATCTTAATTGCTATCCACAAGCCTAAACGTCCTGCTGGCCAACTTCTCCTCTCTTTCTGAATATGTAAGAAATGGAATTCTCTCCGTTCCACTCTAAAAACTATACCAAACTGAGAAAACTTTAAAATCCAGCTTTTCAAACACCTGTCCACTAAATGGAAATGTGCCTGCCTTCACCTTACCTAAATCTATCTAAGTATATGCCCCCGGAGGTTTTCTCCCAGGTTCCTAAGCTCTCTAAAACTCCCATAGCTACTTTACTATGAGTGTATCTGAGCTCTCTACAACTCCTAGAGCTACTTATCACATGACACAACTGTGTAAATATTGTAAATAGCATCATACTTTAAATGAGTGCATGTAAGGTGTTTTCTACATTTACTTTAAAGGTGTGTATGTAAAGTGTTTCCACACATACTATGTAAGAGTATTTGCATAAATGAATCTGTATAACCCTTAAGATCAACCATAATGAATTTTATCTGGCTATGTGTGACACTCAATATACATATGTTGTAAACTGTTCTCTATAATGTATCTTTTATACTTTTGTATCTCTTGTATCTGTACTGTATTATGTATCTTGAAGCTTTTCTTCCTGGGCCTCCACTGAAAACGGGTCCTTTGGGCCCAGTGGACTTTCCCAGTAATCAAACTGGAAATAAATAAATAAATAAATAAATAAATAAATGTCCAGACAAACGCTGTCAATGTAGCAACCTCCCTGTGTATAACAACACTAATGACATACAAACTGTAACAAACTCTGGAGCATTGCTCCCCATGTTGCTGGGCTGTCTCCACACGTCCTGTCCTGTGAGGTATTTCCACCTACTGTCTGTGAAGCTGTAGCCCCCATACCTCCATAATGTCTCCTGCACAGGCCAGGTAAATGGGCAAGGCCCACCTGAAGGGCATCCCATATGTTGGAACTAGCAGCTGTGTCCAGGCCCACAACACAAAACTATGTGGACACCTACATAGCTTTATGGCCTCAGCAATAACCGACAGGACAACATCAACCCCCTCAAAGTAGGCAGCAGCAATACACAGATCACAGACTTGGTCCTTAGATTGGCCGTACAAGCCAAATCAGGAGCATACACCAGCCTGGCATCAAGTCAACCTTTGTCTATCAAGCATATAAGGTCACAGGTGGAGTACTGTAAGGCTAACTATGAGTACAAATTGGACACATCCACCAAGGCCAATCATAAGGCCATTTTCACATATGTCTGCAATCTCTGAGGCCATACACCAACCCACCCTATAATGGTGGCCAATCAGACCACATACACACACAACATAGCCATAGTCAACCTGCTGCAGATAGGTTTAGGGCAAACATCACCCACTGGCTCAGCAGCACTATAGCTGGATATGCACAGCACCCACACCCTTTCCCACATCACCAGAGAGCAGGTACATATTACCTACTGAAAGGCAACAAACATAAGTATTCATGGCACCTGTAACATCCCTACATGAACTCAGGCATGTGCTCCCAGCTCCATTACACACCATAGTCACACCAAGCCTTCGGACCGTTCACACCACATCTGCATGGAAGATGGCCAATGTCATCCCTCGACACAGACATGAATGAGGAGTACAGGAGTAGGAAATTAAGTAGCCCTCTTTGGGGAGAATATGACACCTCAGGGCCAGCAGTGCAATACAAGCAGATACAGCACTGATATGGAACAGGGGTATGGTATGGTTGTGAGTGGTGGCTGCTGATATTTAATGTAGATGTGCAGGTTCTGTACATATGGTTGCCAAATGTATGAGGTCCTGTGATGTGTCTCCCTTGTTATGTCTCCCAGGTGCAATGTCACATCAGCAAAGGTCTACTTTCTCAGCAGCTGAGACAAATATAATCATAGAAACCATACTACACAACCATGCCATAATGTTTGGCTGGAGCCAGCAATATCTGCAGGAGAGGACTGGCCTGTGGGATGACATTTTCCACAGGGTAAATGATGTCAGCCTGTGCGCATGTACATACGAGCAGGTCTGGCATCATGAAAGTGACCTCATACACCATGCCCGACAAAGGGCTGCTGCAGTGGCCAGGGACCACACAGCCACAGGCATGGGCCTGGCCTTGCAGCCCCACTGACACCCACCAGGAAGCGCCATGGGTACCTTGGGGCACCCATCTCAGTAAAATATCAGAGTACACCCCCCCACACACACACATACTGGAGGTGGTTGGCACCCAGACAATGGACAAGAAGTGTGCAGGTAAGGCCCAAGTGTAGATTACTAGACTAGTGTAACAGACATACTTATAATAGTAGAGTATCTACGTGCATGTGTCAGGTCAGATTGCAGTTGTGGATGGGGTTTTCTAATGCACAGACATGCACATCTATGGTGAAGGACAGCAAATTGTGTAGCATTGGGGGTTGTACTGTAAATGTGCAGACATGCTGCATCCATCCTGTACAAATGCCACATGTGGGTCTGCTGACTATACTCCCCTCAAACAACTACTTAGGTCTCTCTAGTCTGCATTTGCGATGGCAGCTTGCAGCTGGTGAGTATGCAATTGTACTGTTGTGGTTTGCCAATACCCCAGGCATGGGAAGGCCGTGTAATGTACCATGCACACAACTGTCACTCATAGCCATATTGCTTTATGTGCATGTTCACTTGTGTTGAGGTCAACTGCATTGCATAACAGTGGTCACCACAGGGGCCTATCCAATGAGAATGTATAATTTCTGTAGCATAACTCATGGTCTGTCTGTGCAAGACTTCTGGACAGAGAGCAACAAAATGGATAGACAAATGGCCTAATGTAGGGACATGTGTGAAACATTACTGTTATATAGTTGATATAAACAGTGTACACACCCCTGTTAAGATGCCAGGTGTTTGTGATGTATATACAAATTAAGACCACAATATGTCAGTCCTCATCTTTTCTAAACTGTAATGTGACCTATGACATGAACAATACACTGTACAAACAATCAGTATGTTGGCCACCAAATATAGAGTATACAAACCTCACAATATGCTGAATGCATATGTGTGCACTCCCTTCAAATAATATGTTATTGCAGCAGCTTGTGATTTACTGACAGCATACAGTTTGCTTGGGTACACACCAGCCTTCAAGTAAAGGCACTCTGACTAACACCAAATAACAGTCTGCTGTCCAAGTGGGATAATCATGACATTTGCTCAGTTGTCTGCAACAGCAACAGCTATGGCTTGCAGACAGCATACAAAGCAACAAAGAAATCTCATATTTGAAAGCAATCAGTCAAGAGAAGGGTACAACAACATTACCACAGCATCACATACACCATGGAACATAGTGGAGACAATTGTCAAAAGGTGGATTGAATATGGGACAATAGTTCTGTTGAAAAGAACCTGATGGCCCTACAAAAATGATGATAACACATCAAGACCTGGTCAGGGAGGTTACAAGGGGACATACAGCAACACTGAGGGAGTTGCAGAAACCTCTTGCTAGTACTGGTCTTCTGTACTACCTGTGAGAAACACTCTCCCGTATTCTACATATGTCTGGCCTATGGGGTAGGGTCAGAAGATGGAAGCATTTCCCCACACCAAACACATCCAGGGGTGAATACAAATTGCAATACAGCACATCACATCTCCCAAAGGCAGCTGTGAAAATATGTTATGGTGTAATGAGACTAGGGATCGATCTCACAACCACAATGCCAACAGGTATGTGTGGTATACAAGCAACACCTCTCATAACCTGAAGACCAACATCCCCATGGTGAATCACACTGGTGGTAGTGGCCTGCTGTGGGGCTGCCATTCCCCAGACAGAACAGGGCCTGCAGTTATGGTGGTGGGAATTCTAAACATTGCCTAATAACACCCACTTCTGCCCCAAATCCATCAGGTGTCTGCAAGAACACTAAAGATGAGGAGGTGTGTCAGCCTTCACCATGACAAAGAACTGAAACATACATACAAAGCTACCTAAGAATGGCTCCACCTGTACACAAACATGGGTATAGACTGGCCTAGTGAGAGCCTAAGACCTACACCAGATAGAAAACCCCAGTGTGACCTGATGAGGACTGTCAACATGAGCTGCCCTTGCAATCTGACAGAGTTGGGTGACCTTTGCATGGAAGAGTGGCCAAATAATGCCAAGCCAGGATGTGCCATGCTGATAGACACCTTCACTAGAAGAGTGATTGCTGTAAGCCACTTACAAGGTGCTTCAACAACTTAGCATTTTAAGAGTGTGCACTCTTATGCAATCACCATATTGTGCATATTGCAGTCATTATATTTTGCACGTAACATGTGTGTTTGTTTATTGATTGGACTGCACAGGCCATATGTCACATGAAAGGTCGGTGACATATTTCACTGCATTATTGCAGTCACATCTTGTATATTACAAGAACATGGCATGTTAACAGAGTTGTGTACACTTATCATATCCACTGTAAGCTTACAAGGCTGGTGATATAACAGGAATTGTGTGAACATGTATTCACTGCTGGTTTGGAGATCTGACACTCACATGTATGTCATTAATCTGTGATGTCACTCCTCAGATCATCTCACTTATGTAACAGAGAAACTCGGGGGTTATGAGACATAGAACATATGAGCCATATCTCTACATATCTTGCGAGGATATGTACAGTTGTGAGGTATGTTCTGTAGTACTTGCCACTGTGCTATACAGGTGGACAGCAATGATGTGTACATGGGTGCAGTCTGTGCTGGGGAATGGCCATCACATACTAACACTAATCACATATCCCAGAGCTCTATATTGTCAGTTACATATAGTAAAACTGGCTGCAATGCATGATGTTGAGGGTCGTGTATCATGCATGTCACCATGTGGGTAATGTGTGGTCTGTGTAACAGATTTGTGCCACCTGTAAGTGTGTGTGTGTGTGTGTGTGTGTGTGTGTGTGTGTGTGTGTGTGTATGTGTGTGTGTATACCAGCCAACATCAAAGTGCAGGTATTAATGTACATATGTTGTCTTCCCCTCACAGGTGGCAATGGGGTTTAGGTTCCCCCTTTTGGAAAATGATGTCATTATCTCTGCAGACTCTGACAATGATAATCGAAATAATGAGGTACAGGTGGGGTTGTCCGGGGCTGAATCTGTGCCATTAGTTGGCATCCCACTCTTGTGCAAACCATCGCTGCACACAGTGACAATGTTCACACTTACCCCATCACCAGTGGCCACAGATGATGGATATTTGTCAGGTGATGGCATTGAACAGGCTAGTGTGGTGACTATGGGTGGTGTGAGTGTAGACACTGGCCATAGCCAGAGTGCAGGCAAGGTCCCACACAGGCAGATGGACAGGGTGTTTGCAGGAGGAACGCTGCTCATCAGACCATTGTTGCAAGTGCCAAAGAAGGAGTCACCAGCTCCATGTTCCAGGCTGTCATGGATGCACAGGCACATAGTGAATGCCACAACACACAAATACTCATTGTGGTGGATGCAACTCTCCCTGATGTACGTGGTGATATACATGATCTTGTTGGGGCCACACATCAAAATACTGAGGTCAATAACAGACGGTGTGGTGAGACCTTGGCAATCCCTGACCATGGCATGTCTGTGCGTGAGCATGTGGTAGGAGATGGACATTGGCAACATGGATATAGAGCATCACCAACAACAGCTGAGAGTGTATGGGGCCATGCACCTTCCCACTCCCTTAGTGGCAGTGACACCAGCACTAGCAAAGGGGGGTTGCCATCCACATCACACCAGAGCAGGCCATGGCCACATGGTCCTGTCCAGTCCTGTCAGGGGCACAGTTCCAGTGGACAGCCATCACCATCAGGAAGGAGTACTGCATCTAGCCCTGGGCCAGGTGGTGCCAGTGATACCCCTGGCAAGAGCAGTTCCCGCGTCTGTGTCCAGAGACGGTGGCCTGGACACCCTGTCATGTACGGTCCATAGCTGTCCAATGTACCACTGTGTAGGGCTGCCACATGGTGTGACTGTGTGCATAAATACACACACATATTTGTATCACAGGCAGTTCACCTCCAGACACACACAGCACCTCTGCACAGCCCATATATTGGATACCCCTCCAAACACAGACACACATGATATCAACTGTATGGCCCAGCCTACACCTCTGACAAACCCACACAACACCCTATGCACATGATGATACCTGTGCCACATCCCTGTCATCCGTACCATCAATGTAGGGACATGCTAATATGAGTCTGATGCAAAGGGTGAATATAGTACAGTGTGGGTATGTAATCCCATGTAAGGTGCTGTCTGCTTGCATTTCTTATGGATAAACATACAGGTGTATATACCTTATTAGCCAGGATACATTATTGCTGTTAGTACCACTGACTGAATGTAGTGTGACATGCTGTATTCTGTTTGGGTCCCAAGTGTCTGTGTGTCTGCAGACTGTGGCCCTGCAGACATTCCCAAGAGGGAGCATGTCAGACTGAGAAGACACAGTGTCACCTTGCATACATACCTCTTATCACAGACAGGTAGCCCTCAGACATATCAGCTGAGTGTTGTGTACTACTCCAGGCTCATGCATACAGAGCAGGTTACTGCAGTACTGTCAACAGGTCCCTCACAAACGTAGCCATTACATTAACTGCAACAGATTCACCTGTCAACACCTGTTGTCCCTGCCATGTCTTTATCATACACTGAACCCTAGTGCAGTTGATGAGGGCATGCACGATACTGTGTATGACAGGGTTGTGGTATGTATTCCTGAGTCCACCAGGTGAAACAGTGAGATAAAATGGTATATCCTTGGCATACCACAGTAAAGACTGACACATGGGATGTGCTCACAGTAACATTAATACAGTTGACAATGCACAGATTAGTAAACTTACATTTCCACCATTATGTACTGTACTACTACATACACATTACATGCCCCACATAGATTATAAGCATGGAACATAACACACCACCTCTTACTATGTGTAATGTTCTGAATGCCAACATGGATGGTGAGATGACCCACCACACATAGGATGTGGAGTCATGCATTGCTCCTACAGGCCTGGACAAGTGATAATGTAGCAGATGTTGTATCAGCATGATGTTTCAGGCAGGTATGATGCATGATGCTGACGTGTGTCACTACCCTCACTGTGAACAATTAGGCAACAATATCACATACATGGGCATTGTTAAGGGACACAGACCACATATAGTTTGCCTAAATAATAGAATAAAATAAAAGGTCTACGCTTGTTTCCTGCCTTTCCTTTAATTAGTCTAGTCCACATACAGCTTTGGTGTAACTGGGCCTGTTTGTAAGCCTCTGAGCAGTGCCAAAAGGTCTGCTTTTCAATTGTTCCCTTACATCTGCTAATTCTCTCCTCTCCTGCACTTTTACTAGTTTATTACTTTAATACTTTACCAATTATTGTAGCACACAAAAGTGCTACCAACACTAAACGTTCTACAAGGAAACAGCTCAAGTATTCATTATTAATGCCCACCCCTTCAGGCATGTGTAAAGGTAAATTCCCTGTGCTTTCTCCTATTAACCTGGTGAACTTGGGCATCCTGAGACAATGTAGCACCTGCGTCATGTACACTGACAACCCTCTCCTCTTACCTCCCAATACTCAGACTTGCAAAAGATCCACTTATATATGCAAATTGGAAGTCACATACTGTCCAACCAGGACCGGAATAGCTGGTCAAGAGGAGAATGTCAATGCTTGCACCACACCACATGGAACACGTAGCCCCCAAAACACACACCAGCACTTCCTGCACATAACAACACACACCATACACACACCTTTGTAGTTCTCAATGCAAATCTACCCAAACAGCAGAGGCCTCCAAGGGAGAAACGCAGTTGATCACCACAACAAAACACCAATCACGATGCACATAACTCTCCTAAACAGTGTGCCACTCAACCAAAACCCCTAAGGCAAAACAGCATGCACAACACACTAGTCATAGGTGACTCGATAGTGAGGCACACTGATGTCACACTCACTAGATTGAATAAGGAGAAAGTAACAGTCAGCTGCCTGTCAGGTGCCAGGATCCACCACATAACACATGCACTCAGGTCCCTCAACAGCAGGTACAAATATGACTATGCCATTATACACGTGAGTGTGAATGACCTGAGATGTCCCTCCCTGGACTACATGAAGAGAGACATGGAGGTGCTCTCAGATTATGTAGCCCAGCCGGTTATGACCCTAGCCCTAAGCAGCATCCTACCATCACCCATTATGATACCACAGTACAAGCAGAAAATGATTGATTTCAACAATTGGCTGTTTCTGGTGTCATTCCAAGGGGGTCCAGCATTTGTCTGCCTGGGATGACATGATTACCAGACCTTGATACTTTGCCAGAGATGGCCTGCATCTGTCATCAATGATCTTCTGGATACTGGCCAGAGCTCTTGCCACCCCTATAGTGCCTTGTTTAAGCTGTGTACCAAAGACCAAATTACTACCATAACAGCTACAAACAACTGCAATCTGAGGGTCATGCTGCTCAATGCTAGAAGTGTAACTCTAAAAATGCACTCACTTGAAGCACTCCTTAAAATGGCAAACACTGACATTAGTGCTGTAACAGAGACCTGGTTCAAAGCAGTGGAAAGCACCCCTGCACTACCAGGCTATACCTCATTCCACAGCTTTCAGCCCAAGAACTTGGACCAAAGCTCCCAATGCAGTGGTGTTTCCATACTCATAAAGGACGAGCATATTTCCACACTAGTAGCCCAACATAATGCATCAGAGATACTGCAGGTGCAGCTAACATTGGGTAATACAACAATTCAGGTCATAGCCTGCTATAGGTCCCTGACCATGTCCCCAGACTCACACTCCTTATTCCTAAGCACCCAGGATAATATTAGGGTCCAACCTAATACTCTCATACTAGGTGACTACAACTACCCCTCCATTAACTGGGAAAACTACTCATGTACCAATACATTTGCCCAATGTTTCCTGGAATTAATTAATTACAATGCCCTGGACCATCGCATTTGTACCCCAACTATAAGTGGCAACATCCTTGACCTAGTCATTACTAACATGGGCAACTGTTGCTCTACACAAATAGTCAAATCCTCCATGGCTAAATCCAACCACAAACTAATCACCTTGGGAATCTACATCCCTCCCACTCCCTCACCCCCACAAAGGTAACCACCATGACAAATTTCTACAAAGCTAACCATGGGGTCCTTAAAACAGAGGTGGCTAAGTTCACGGCACCCATGCAAATGGAAAATAGTTGCATGATCACCAAATCATACACCAATGCACTGTATGAACACATCACCCTATGCATGGATCTCGCCATACCCAATAGAACCAAGACGCTGTCCTCCAAAACAGGAAGCCAATCTGGTGGTCCCGTGCCATACACAAACTCAACAACAGAACAAATAAACTGATGTGGAATAAGGTGACGTCACAAGAATGGAACAACTCCCTTATCGACCTCAACAAAAAGTTGAGATCACTCATCAAATCTTCTAAAGCTAGCTATAAAAACAGAATTTCAGCAGATAGTAAAGACAAACACAAGGCGTTCTATAGTTATGTAAAGAATCTACACACTAATACCCAGATGTGCTCTGAGCTACTGCACAATGGTACCTCCTATACTGATGCACAAGTTAAAATAGCATTGTCCAAGGCCAGGAATACATATTCTATTTGACTTGACAATATCCCTGGCTGTGTTTAATGTGAACTACAGAGTGACCTGGCACCACACCTGTGTACCCTGTTCAATCACAGCCTCACCTCAGGCTTTGTCCATACCAAATTACACACTGCTACAATCATCCCGCTCCACAAAAGAGGAGCGACTACAGACCCTGTGAACTATCACCCAATTAGCTTGATGAGTCTGATATTAAAAGCTATGGAATGCATCATCATGGACGCAATAAACAAGGGTATAGGGAATCTTCAAACTCTGGATCCCACATAGGTTGGTTTTGTGGATGGTAGATCATGCCTGCTCAACATGGGTAACTTCTTTGAGTCAGTCAGCAGAGCTGTGGATGATGTCCAGGTAGTCATACAGCCTACCTTGTTCTGGCCAAGGCCTTTGATACAATTGCCCACTCTGGAATAATATAAAATCCACCATGGTGGGCATCCACCCCTATATCACTAGGTGGGTTGCAAACTGACTCACAGATAGAACCCATGGTGTGAAAGTAGCTGTCTCCATGTCAGACTGCTGACCAGCCATGAGTGGGGTCCCACAGTGTTTGGTCCTGGGTCCTCTCCTGTTTGGTATCTACTTCTCTGAAGTCCAGGCCATCACAAAGGTACTCTGGTTGACAAAGTTTTCAGATGATTGCATGTTGGGAGTTATTATTAACTACCCAAGTGATATTGACATCCAGCAGAAAGGCCTTACTGAGACCAACATATGCTGTCAAAAGCATGGCCTGAAGCTGAATGGCCAAATATGTGTCAGCATCCCCTTTGGGAAAAACTCATTGCCCATAAATTACCAAATCAATGGTAGTCCACTGAAGACAGAAGGCATTATAAGAGATCTGTGAACACAGGTTGACAGCAACCTCTCTTTTGACCACCACATTGCCACTGTGGTCAGACAGTCCTTCTATGTGGCACATCTGATTACTAATGGTTTTGCATCCAGGAAATAGGGAGTCATTGTCTCTCTGTACTCTTCCCTCATTAGGTCAATCATCAAGTACAATGCCCCATTTGGCATGTACCTTAATGGACACCTGCAACAACTGGAGAGGTCACAAATGACACAAAGATGATCCTAGGCCTTAAACAGTTGTCCTATATGGACAAACTCAAAACACTCCAACTATTCTCTGTCTCATATCACCTACTTAGAGGTGAGCTCTGCTTGACTTACAAACCAATGTCTGACCCAGCTCTGTTAGAAATGCTACATCCAAAGATATCCCAATCTCTCTGCACCACATGCTCCAGACACCTCAACCTTATTACCACAACCAACAGAGCATGCCAGAGGGATGGGTTCATAATCCAGAGACTGCCCATGCTATGGACTAGACGTCCAATACATGTCAAGCAGAGCAACTCACTGGCCCTCTTCAAGTGAAATCTTGATGAATGGATGGGAAATAGACAATTCACCACGGGGATCACTCCAGTGGCTCTACTCCACAGAGGCACTTGGAAATAATGCCATGTGACACACTGAAAGGGTAATCCTCTGGCTAGGCTTGTGAAGACTCCAGAGCCATTAGCTTAGCACACACCTATGAACCTAAACATCTGGCTATTCCATAGACATCTGTACAGAGGACTGGAGTGGCCTGCACAATGGTTTAACATGCTGCATGTCAGGCAGATGACATTACCATGCTATATAAAGTAATGCCATCAGGAGGTGGTAAACAGGCATGGATGGTACACCAGTCAAAATGCTATCAGCCAAACAGGATATGATCTTTGCCCAAAGAGACACATACACAACACAGTTACCAGTATTGAGATTAGAACCCCTACCTATCTAGTTATGTCTCCTATAATGTCATGCACTTACCAGACATGCCACAGAGCGTACGTGATTTCCCCTATTCTCAAGGTACTTCTAAGGTGAATGACATCAGCAGGCCTAGTAAGGTAGGGTGATGGGACATTTACCGGGTGGTACACAAATCAAAATGCCATACAGTATATGATTCTCACACTCACAAACAGTTGCAGTGCTGAGATTAGAACCCTTACCTATCTATTTCTACTACAGTGTTACACACACTTATCAGACACACCACAAGGCTAATATGATGTCTTCTAGTCCAAAGGTAGTTCTAAGGTGAATGAAATCAGCAGGCCTAGTAAAGTAGGGTTTATAGGTTCATAGGTTAATAGGTGTGTACTAGGCTAATGGGGCTGGAGCCTTTACAAGTGTAGCCTATAGGATTAACCTGACATTGTGCCACCTGACCTAAGTTCCCAGTGCCTCTGTTGCATGGAGCCACTGGAGTTATCCCCGAGGTGAATTCTGTATTTCCCATCCACTCATCAAGATTTCTCTTAAAGAGGAACAGTGAGGTGCTCTGCTTGATGTGTATGGGAAGTTTATTCCATAGCATAGGCAGTCTCTGGGTTAAGAACCTGACCCTCCAGCATGTTCTGTTGATTGTGGTAATGAGATTGAGGTCTCTGGTGCATGTGATGCGGAGGGATGGAGATTTCTTTAGATTTTCTAACAGAGCTGTGTCAGACATGGCTTTGTAAGTCAGGCAGAGATCACCTCTAAATAGGTGATATGAGACAGAGAATAGTTGGAGTTGTTTTAGTCTGTCCATATAGGACAAGCGTTTAAGGCCTAGGATCCTCTTTGTGAGGTACTTCTGCAGTCCCTCCAGTTGTTGCAGGTGTCTAGTGAGGAACATGCCAAATGGGAAATTATACTTGATGATTGCTATAATGAGGGAAGAGTAGAGGGAGACAATGACCTCTTTCTTCCTGGATGCAAAACCCTTAGTAATGAGATGTGCTACATAGAAGGACTTTCTGACCACAGTGGCAATGCGGTGGTCAAAAGAGAGGTTGCTGTTAACCTGTGTTCCCAGATCTCATATAACACCTTCTGTGTTCAGTGGACTATGATCAATGTGGGTTCTATCTGTGAGCCAGTTTGCAACCCACCTAGTGATATAGGAGTTGATGCCTAGCTTAGTGAGTTTATCTATGATTCCTGAGTGGGGAATGATAGCAAATACCTTGACCAGATCAAGGTAGGCTGTATGAACCAACTTGCCTTCATCCACAGCTCTGGTGACTGACTCAAAGAAGTTGACCCCGTTGAGCAGGCATGATCTACCCTTCATGAAACCAAACTGTGTGAGATCCAGAGATTGGAGATTCCCTATATCCTTGTTTTTTGGTCCACGATGATGCATTCCATAGCTTTGCATATCAGACTCGTCAGGCTAATTGGGCGATAGTTCCCAGGGTCTGTTGTCACTCTTCCTTTGTGGAGTGGGATGACCATAGCAGTGCACCATTTAGTAGGGACAAAGCCTGAGGTGAGGCTGTGATTGAACAGGGCAGAAAGGTGAGGTGCCAGTTCACTCTGTAGTTCATGTAGAGCACAGCCAGGGATATTGTCAGAACCCATAGAAACTGTATTCCTGGCCTTGGACAGTGCTGTTTTAACCTGTGCAGCAGTAATACTGGGAGCCTGGCAATCTACTGGTATTGTGATCGGACCTTTGAGGGGGAGAGAGGGCTAAAGTTGGCACTGAATCTGTCAACCAGTATATTGGCAATATCTGTTGGCTTGCTAAAGTAGGTACCATTGTGCAGTAGCTCAGAACACATCTGGGTGTTGCCGTGGAGATTCTTTACATAACTATAGAAGGCCTTGTGGTTGTCTTTACTATCTGCTGCAATTCTGTTTTCATAGCTAGCTTTAGAGGATTTGATGATGGATCTCAACTTTGTTTTTAGGCTGATAAGGGTTTTTTCCAGTCTTGGGGCTACACCTTATTCTGCATTGGTTTCCTCCTTCTGTTGTACAGTTTGTTTATAGCAGGGGACACCAGATTGGCTTCCTTTTTTTGGAGGAGAGCATTTTGGTTCTATTGAGTATGGTGAGATCCATGCATTTGTGTATGTGTTTGTACAGTGCATTGGTGTATGATTCAGTGGTCAGGCAACTATTGTCCATTTGCATGGGTGCCATGAAGTTATCCACCTCTGTTTTTAGGAGCCTAAAGTTAGCTTTGGAGAGGTTTTTCATGGTAGTTTCCTTTGCAAGGGGGGGTGGGAGGAATGTGGACTTCTAAGGTGATTATTTTGTTGTCAGATCTAACTAGGGAGAAGTTGACTATTGATGTAGAGCAACGGTCACCCATGTTAGTAATGACCAGGTCAAGGATATTGCTACCTCTAGTGGGGGTAAGAATGAGCTGGTCCAGGGCATTGGAATTAATGAATTCCAGGTAATGGGCAAGTATATTGGTACTTGAGTAGCTGTCCCAGTTAATGGTGGGGTAGTTGAAGTTGCCCAGTATGAGTGTGTTAGGTTGGGCCCTAATATTCTCCAACATGCTTAGGATTGTGGAGTGTGAGTCTTGGACATGGTTGGAGACCTATAGCAGGCTACAACCTGAATCACTGTCTTACACAAAATTAGCTGCACCTGAAGTATCTCAGATGTGTTATGTTGGGTTACCAGTCTGTAGGTGTGCACATCCTTTATGAATATGGAAACACCACTGCCTTTGGAGCTTCAGTCCAAAAGGGTGATGGGACATATACAGGGTGGTACACAAATTGAAATGGTATAACCCACACAGTATATGATTCTCACACTCACACACAAAGAGTTGCATGTACTGAGATTAGAACCCCTGCCTATCTAGTTATTTCTACTACAGTGTTATGCACTTATCAGATGCACCACAGAGCTTACATGATTTTTCTAGTCCCAAGGTACTTCTAAGGTGAATGACATCAGCAGGCCTAGTAAAGTAGGGTGATGGGACAATTACAGGGTGGTACACAAATCAAAATCTTATAACCCACAAAGTATATGATTCTCAAACTCACACACAAACAGTTGCTTGTACTACGATTAGAACCCCTGCTGATCTAGTTATTTCTACTACAGTGTTACGCACTTATCAGATGCACCACAGAGCTTACATAATTTCTTCTAGTCCCAAGGTACTTCTAAGGTGAATGACATCAGCAGACCTAGTAAAGTAGGGTGATGGGACAATTACAGAAAGGTACACAAATCAAAATGGTATAATCTAGACAGTATATGATTCTCATACTCACACAAAAACAGTTGCCAGTACTGAGATTAGAACCCCTGCCTATCTAGTTATTTCTACTAGAGTGTTATGCACTTATCAGACACGCCACAAAGATTACATGATTTCTGTTAGTCACAAGATACTTCAAAGGTGAATGACATCAGCAGACCTAATAAAGTAAGGTAATCAGACAATTACAGGGTGGTACGCAAATCAAAATGCTATAACCTGGACAGTATATGATTCTCACACTCACACAGTTGCCAGAACTGGGACTAGCACCTCTGCCTATTTAGTTATTGCTACTATAGTATTACACACTTATCAGACACACCAAAGAGCTTACATGATTTATCTTACTCCCAAGGTACTTCTAATGTGAATGACATCAGCAGGCCTAGTAAAGAAGGGTGATGGGACAATTACAGGGTGGTACTCAAATCAAAATGGTATAACCCACATAGTATATGATTCTCTCTCTCTCTCTCTTACACACACACAAACACACACACACACACACACACACACACACACACACTTGCCGGTATTGAGATTAGAACCCCTGCCTATCTAGCTGTGTATACTGTAGTGTTACATAGTTATTGCATGCACTACTGAGCTTACTACTTGGACAATTGGCCAAAGGTGCTGATAACTGCACAGGTTAGGTGTACTGTTACAGTTGCCAGAAAGTCTGCCTTCAGTCTTTCCCTTAGATCTTGTTAGTTGTTTCTTTCCTACACTTCAAATAGCATGAAAGCTTTGGCGTTCAACAGGTTTATTTATCAGGTATTCTAGCACACCTGAGAGCTATCAGCAGCTGCCATTCCTCACAGAATAAGCTTCAGTACTTAGTAGTTATGATCACACCTCCTGGCATGATTAAAGTACAGTTCTCTGTGCTATTGCCCATTAACCTGGTGCACTTGGGCATTCTGAGGCACTGTTGAAACTGCCTCTTGTACACAGACAACCCTCTCATCTAAATTCATAACACTCAGAACTGTGAGAGATATCCCTATATCACCATATTGGAAGATGTGCAATCTCCAGTGAAGACTGCAGTAACTGGTTAAGAGAAGGGCTAACACCTCTAACACACCACATGGAACACATACCCCTCCAAAACACACAGTATCACAGCTCTGACATACAAACAATAACCACACACCCACCCACCTTCACAGTGGCACTCAATAGACATTTACCCAAACAGTGGAGACCACCAAGACAGACACAAACACTCGACCACCAGAACACAGCTCAAACCACAGGACACAGATCTCACCTACACACTGTGCCCCTCAACCTAAGCCCCAAAGGCTAAACACCTTGCCTGATACAGTCATCATAGGTGACTCAATTGTGAGGCAGCCAGATGTGCCACTCACTGATTTGAACATGGAAGAGGTAGTCAGCTTTCTAGCAGATGCCAGACTCCAGCACATAACAAACCCAGTCAGGTCACTCCACAACAACTACAATTATCACTCTGTCATTGTCCATGTGTGTGTGTGCAGGACCTGAGATGCACATCCATGGTCTATATGAAATGAGACATGGTGGATATATCAGATTATATGTTCCAGGCAGGTATGACAGTAGCCCTGAGCAGTATACTACTGTTACCATGAATGATACCACAGTCTAAACAACAAATGATTGACTTCAACAATTGGCTTATGTGTCTGGTGTCACTGTCATGGGAACCAGTATCTGTCTGCTTGGGATGACAAGATTGACAGACTGACATGGCTTGACACAAATGACCTGCATCTGTCACCCCTGGGTTTCCAGGTACTGGCTAAGTGTCCTGCCACCCCTATAGTAGGTTTTTCAGTGGTGGCCCAGATCACATTGCCACCATAACAGCTACACATATATGCAAACAGAGGGTCATGCTGCTTAACACTAGACAGCTACATCTCGAGACACAGCCACTCACAGAACTCCTCAAAATGGAGAACATTGCCATTTGTGCTGTGTTCTGGTCTGATGAGACCAAGGCTGAACTTTTTGGCCACAAATCCAAAAGGTACGTTTGGCGCAAAAACAACACTTTGCATCACAAAAATAACTCTGTGGTGAAGCATGTTGGTGGCAGTATCATGCTTTTGGGTTGCTGTTCTTCAGCTGGAACTGGGGCTTTAGGCAAGGAGGAGGGAATTATGAACAGTTCCAAATACCAGTCAGTTTTGGCCCAAAACCTTCAGGCATCTGCTAGAAAGCTGAAGATGAAGAGGAATTTCACCTATCAACATGACAATGATCCCAAGTATACATCCAAATCAACAAAAGAATGGCTTCACCAGAAGAAAATTAATGTTTTGGAATGGCCCAGTCAGAGCCCAGAACTAAATCCAATAGAAAATCTGTGGGGTGACCTGAAGAGAGCTGTGCACAAGAGATGCCCTCACAATCTGACATATTTGGAGCATGTTTGCAAGGAAGAGTGGGCAAATATTGCCATGTCAAGATGTGCCATGCTAATAGACTACTACCCAGGAAGACTGAATGTTGCACTTAAATCAAAAGGTGATTCACCAAGTATTAGTTCAAGGGTGTGCACACTTATGCAAATAGCTTATTGTACATTTTTTTATTTTTTTATACTTTTCCCCTAACAGATTTGTTTGTTTTTCAATTCAGTTGTACATGTTATAGGTCATATTAAAGGTGGGAAAAGTTTTGAAGTGATTTATTGTGGTCTTATTTTTTTATATCACAAAAACCTGGTATTTTAATATGGGTCTGTAAACTTTGTATATCTACTGTACGTACATACCTCTCAATCTCTTAGAGCAAGATATCTGGATAAAGCCATAAATAAAAGTGGGAAAAAGGCCCAAACATAGAGAGACTTTTTAAATATTGCTCCTACAAACTTGGAAAATGTATAGAATAACAGGTTTGGCATCAGCAAGACTTGTCTGAAGGTTATAAAGTCTGAAACTCAAATGTCTGTCATTATTTCCTAACTTCAATCTTTACTGATTTGCCACTACTTTGCCAAAAAAGCATACGTTTGTCAGCAATAGACCAAACATATGAGGCAGACATCTGGACATCATGCAAAAATCTGTACCATTGAGAGGTATGCCTATGTACCTATAAGGGGGGGGATGATGTCTGCATGATTGATAAAGTAGGCCAGTGGGTGGGTAACTTATCAAAATACTTCTTCATTCAAACATACACACGCACTTATACCCCCCACACACATTTACCGGATCTGGGAATAGAACTCTGCCTATCTAGTTCTTTGTACTACAGTGTTACACAGTTACTGCATGTGCTACAGAGCTTGCCAGACTTGCAAATGGCCAAAGGTGCTGATAAGTGGAATGACATCCGTGGGCTTGATAAAGTAGGCTTGTGGTTGTGAGATTTAAATACTTCTTCTTACAAACATACACACACACACACACACACACACACACACACACACACTCATTTGCCAGATCTGAGATGAAAACCCCTGTCTATCTAGTGACTTGTACTATAGTGTTACGCACTTATCACACATGCTACAGAGCTTACTGGGCTGATAGTTGGCCAAAGGTAACAGTAAGTGGGATGGCATCAGCAGGACTGATACACTGGGGCACTGAGAAGTGTTGTGTGCATGAATGGCCTAAAACTGTTTCACCTACAAAAAACAAACATACACATCCTCATTCTCACATACACAACTGTCACACACACTTCCACACAGTTGTCGGTATTAAGATTAGAACCTCGACCTATCTAGGTATTTGTACTATATTGTTACATAGTTATCACATGTGCTACAGAGCTTATGCGAGTGATCGGTGTGCAATAGTACTTCTAAGGTGAATGACCAGCAGCAGATGTTGTGAAATAGGGCAATGAGAAGTGTACTGAGTGGGAAGAGTCTCCTAATATATGGACCTATGGAGACACGCACACACACACACACACACACACACACACACACACACACACACACACACACACACACACACACACACACACACACACACACACACACACACACACACACACACATACACAGGCAGATGATGTGATATTATAAGCTCAACCTCAGTACTGTTATACAATGGGGCTCAGCTTTTATGTTAGCATGCACAACTGTTTAGAACTGGTATGCCACTGTCCACAGGAGGACATCACTGTATGCCATTCAATGTATCTGTGTGTGACTCACTCTGTCTGTGTCCCCGTGTCCCTCTCTGTATACTGTCTGCTCTCAGTTCTCCACATCTATGTGTGTGTACGCTTGACATATGTTTTCTGTTGCCCATACATATGTCTGTGTGTGTGTATCTGACACAACAGATGCAGATATATCACATATGGGCCACCTACAGCTAGCTGAGGGTATTCCTGTCTGATGTGTGTGTGTAGGGACAGTGGAGGTGTACATAGCTGTCTGTATGCATGGACAGATATACACAATACAGCCATATATTCCGATGTGGGTCCCAACATGTCCTGTGATTCTCTAAGTGTGGAAGCATGCCCTAGTGTGACCTTCTATAGCTAAGGTGGGACTCCATTCCAGAGATAGGTGTACTCCAGTCTAGGGTTTTGTGTGCTACAGCCATACCCTTCAGGAGTACACAGCAGTTTCATCAGAGTACTTGTTTTGTTTAGGAGACATTTTCTGACACATCTGTAGTCTGTAACTGCAATGTATTGTGTCGTTACCTAGTGCCAGACATCCTCAGGTCATCATAGTGCTTTACCAGAGGAATACTAGTTGTATGATGCATAGACCAATATTATGAGGGCAACTATGTAAATTCTTCCCAACAAGGCCATTTTTGAGGTGTGGCTACAGGCAGTGTAGTAATGACACACAGCTGTGTAAACAGTCCAGCAACCTGCTGATATACTAGCTGGGGATCTCCTGCTTGTGTGGTATCTTTCTAACCTGAGATGACATATTCTTGTCTGTGCATACCTCTGACCTGTACATTTTTAGGCAGGTT
This sequence comes from Protopterus annectens, assembly GCF_019279795.1. Taxonomy (NCBI): domain Eukaryota; kingdom Metazoa; phylum Chordata; order Ceratodontiformes; family Protopteridae; genus Protopterus; species Protopterus annectens. Next base: position 334,999,652 of record NC_056727.1, on the reverse strand, counting down.
GTCCAGGTGTTTGGCTAGAGGTTTCATCCTTTCTGCATAAACATGTGTTTTTATGGCAAGTTAGTTACACATGATTGAAGTGTGATGTTATATGATAATAGAGAAATTACTGTTTCAGAATTTATTACCTTCAAACCATTTCCACTACTACAAACCCCTCACCCTACCAACTTTCTCAGTATTTAAAGGCAATATTTACAACACATGCCTATCATTGTGCCTTTGTTCCACTTTTATTTCTGCCCTTATCCACACATCTTGCTGTCAGAGGTTGGGAGTTATGGATGTGGGTACAGAGTGCATTCAACTGTGCAGGCATGTCCAGTCCTTGTAAAAGCATAGACAAGAAAACAGGATTATTGAGAATGACCACTGGGAACAGTAACACAAAGCACTTATATTAACAAAAGCTGTGACACATCTGCTACACATCCTTCAAGATGTCACTAATATGTGTGTTATATTCCACATAGCACTGTGACTTCCAGGTATGTCAGTGGGAGAGCAGTGGGTGTCACTGACATGCATAACAGTTGGCACTGCAGTTATCTGAACATGGCCCTGTCAAAGGCAGCACTGTACCTAGGGCAGTACAAGACGACTGCCAGGAGAACATTCTGGCCAGATCCAGACAGTATTAACCACACATACACGTAGCTCATTGACTCCTGCATATTGTGGAAGGCAACATGTTTTCAAATGTATTGGTACAGCCCTGTCAATGTGTGATATGCTGCTATTTCCATGCATACATCTATGTTACTGCATTTGTGTGGGTATATGGGGGGGCACCTGTCAACTGTACACATTTGCATAGGCTGTGATAATATTTGCTTTACATTTTGGTTCCACTTACCATACTATAGTGCATTGTCTTGGGGAGAGGAGGCATATCAGTACAGAGGCCAGGTCAGATTGTACTGGCATACATTTGAGTTTCAGACTTTTTACCCTTCATAGCCTTACTGCAACTGCAGGTCCTGCTGTGCTATGACTGTGTGAGTCTGTAAGGGGTTAATTCAACATTGCTGCCATTTGTGTGCCTTTACCAGACATTTCTCTGTGGTTTTATACATCTGACATGCTGTGTGGGTGGGAGGGCAGTTATGGGACCCCCCACCCTGACATCCATGCCCGTGACCTATGACCCCCCAAGTTAGTTGTCCCCACACATATACCACAGTGGGATTTGCCACCTTGGGTACTACTGCATAGTGTGTGGAGGCCAGTTTTGGCCAGAAATTTCCTGGTGTTCCCCATAGCTGTCAGTTGTGTGCTGCTATCCCAGTAGGCCACCCCATTCATTTGAATGCATGCAACATTACCATAGATATGCTAGCAGAACATAATATTCCATTCCTTTATTGTTAAGAAGACTGACTTACCTTGTCTGTGCATCAGTTGTGAGGACAGTGCTTGAGGGCTGCCTATGTTGGATGCACACAGTACACTGCCTATACATGGTAAGTTACAGGTAATGTGATGTGTGTGTCATCCATTTTTCTGTGTGTGCAAGTCAGAGAGAGGTGTCAGTCCCTGGGGTCCCTACAGTGTCAGTGTGTGTGCTATGCATTGCCTCTTTGCCAAGGCATGAGCATACTGGGCACACCTCCATCTGCCTGTATGGCAGGCTCAGGGGCCTCCGCCTGTGAGTACCTCTGTGCCTGTGGGGACCTTGGCAATGGTGCTGGGCTGTGTGGCCCTTACCCATGCTGTTCCTGCTGCAGCTGTTTCCACAGGATCATATTGTGTAGTACGGCACATACTATGAACATGTGTGCACATGTGGCTGGAGAGTACTGTAAGACACCACCAGATATGTCAAGGCAGTGGAATCTTGACTTGAGCATCCCAAACACATGCTCTATAATGATCCTGGTCTGTGTGTGTGCCTCATTATGGCGTTTGTGTGTATGTGTGTGTGTGTGTGTGTGTGTGTGTGTGTGTGTGTGTGAGTGAGTGCATGTGTGTGCATTTCTAATAGGTGTCATCATCCATGGCTCCAGTGCATAGCTGGCATCCACCACCAGATGGCCATACTGGATGCCCCCACTGGCAAATGCCTGGTACAGCTGTTATGAATGCCAGCTGTGGGAGTCATGATAGTTTCCAGGGCTGCCAGCACACACATTCATGATAATGCCCTGGGTATTGCACATGACCTGTCAGTTGATGGAGGGAACCCCTTGCAGTTTATGTAGACCCTACCCTGTTCACTGGGTGGTGCCTTGATGTGGATGTGCGTGCAGTCTGTGGCACCCAGTACCTCCGGGTATTGTGCTACATGGTGGAGGAGATGCATATTTCTGGTCCTCTCCTCACGGGTGTTGGGGAAGTAAATGTGCTCACCGGCATGTGTTAGCATGGGGTCCAGGAAGTGGTGGAGTACCCTGGATGCAGATGCTTGTGAGACCGCCATGATGTCCCCAGTAGGTCTTTGGAAAGTACCTGTAGCTAGAATTGTTAAGACTACATATACCTTGGTATCCACTGGGATGGGTTCTCCTCTGTTTGTTCTAGCTCTGAGTTGAGGCCGGCGCAGCTCAGTGATTTGCTGAAGTATGTTTCTGTCCACCCTGTAGCACTCTACTGTCTCCAGATCATGTGGCCCCTGGTAGGTTACCCTCAGTCTGAACACTCTTCTCCTCCTCCTTGGTCTGTGGCAGTTGTCAGCATTATCCTCCTCCCCACCATCAGCCTCTAGCACATACTGATGGATCAAAGCAATGGCAGTCCCTAACAGTTTTCCAGTTAAAATTCCCCCGCATGTATACACAAGTGGTGCAGAGTTTGTGGGAAAACCAGACTGTAAGGTGTTTCCATACTTTATACTGTTTTGCTGCTGATTCTGCCTGTATGATTGGCTGACTATTATACATTCCATCTGCCACCTATATTACTCATGGCTTTGCTTTGCCCACTGTGCGTGTTAGAGGCATTAGTGGTGATTTGTGCATGATTGCCTTTATTCTGCTGTTGCCCTTTTTGTAATTAATTTTTACTTGCATCTCCTCCCATTTACAGCTATGTGGTCACCTGCAGTTGTATTATACTTGCATGGCCCATTCTGAGTTGCAAGACTCCCATAGTAGTGATTTCTACTTCATTTCACCTTTATTTTGTGTTGTTGTCCTTTTTTTTATTTTACATCTCCTCCCATTTTCAGCTCTGCAGCCACCTGCCAGCTGTATTATATTCGCATGGCCCATTCTGAGTTGCAATAGTCCCAGAGTAGTGATTTCTACTTCATTTCTCCTTTATTTTATGCTGTTGCCTCTTATTTTTTATTTTACATGTCCTCCCATCATCAGCTCTGCAGCCACCTGCCAGTTGTATTCTTGAGTGCTTTCATTGGCCTGTTGTGGGTTGCAGACTCCCATATTGCTGATTTGTACAGCGTTTTCCTTGTTCTGCTACTTCCTTTGCCTTTTCCTATATCCTTCATCTTTGTGCCTGTAGGTAGTGTAAACAGCATGAAATGTCCCTCACCTGCATGAGAACACACTCCTCAGTTCATGGAATAAGAGTAAACAAACTCAAACATACCCCCTCGCTTAGCTGTCCGTAGCTAAGCTGACACTAGCCAACAGAGCTCTAATGTGCTTACAGCAAGCATGACACTCACCCTTTTCTTGTTCCTTGCTCATCCTGCCTACATGATCGTGTTAGAGCACCTACATAGTTAGGTGCAGCAGTCTGACACTTAGAAAAATTCCTGAGAAAGTTGTGATTCAGTATAAGTCCCCTCATTAACATACCCCACTGCCTTAAGCATTAGTTACTGCACTAGTTATGAACCTTCCCCCTTAGCAAACACTGCTCCACGCCAGTGTTTACTTTCTGCATGCCATTGACTATAATGGCAAAATGCAGAAAGTTGTAATAATGAGGTCCCCCCATGTCTACATATTTTCCTCCCTCCCACTAGCATACCACATCCCCTGCCCTCAATGGCCAAGTTCAGCCAACAAAAATAAAAGTTTATTTTATTTTTCTTACATGGTTTTGCATGCCAATGGCCATATATTTGGCCATTGGCATGCATAACCTGATAAATACATGCTTTCTGGAGCACTGACATGCCTCCATTGTGTAATATGCAGAAATGTATTCGGTTAGTAACTGAATACATTTCTGCAACTTACACTGTTCCAGCATGGAGACATGCCACTTTGCTGGATTGCTAATCCAGCTCATTTGCATGGTTTTCACCAGCAAATGAGCTGATTAGCACCCAGCATGGCTTTCCATGCTGGAACAGTGTAGGGCCAGTTGTGCACGTCAAAACAACATGTACCTGGATCGCAAAGCATCCATTTTCTGAGCAGGGGTGGCTACACTGTTCCTGCATGGAAAATACTGCTTCATGAATCCCGAGGATAGAGATTGAAATCAGCTCACTTGAACTCCATACTAGACATCAATATTCCTCTATTTAAAAATATTGTTTGGTAATAGATATATGAATTCATTTTACAGGGAACTTCTTCCTTTGAAATGCATATATATATATATATATATATATATATATATATATATATATATATATATATATATATATATATATATATATAATATATCATGGGTCTACTTCAAATTATTGAAATCTCATAACACTGACACTCAAAACACTGAGACCATAACATTGAAAACCCAAAACACTGAAAACCCAAAACAACGAAAACTCAGAACACTGAAAGTTTGCATCATAAGACTGAAAACTACAACACACATGTAAATAACACCCCCTCCACCTATAACAACACCAAACTAACAAACACACTTTATACTACATTACTACTGCACCTCCCATGTAGGGGGCTCTGCCTCTCCCCGTAAATTAAATATGTCAACTTCAAGATCACACTACAGTGGAAAAAAGTAAATTTCCTAACCTCATTGTATTACAATCACCATACAGAATGCAAATATAATGTCTAAATCACTTACCTATATGGCCTAAAAACACTTACAGATTGGCAAAATAAACACTGTTTCCCATACTCACTGCTCCCAGCACTTCTCACAACACTAACTTAACTTCCATGAAAGCAACACATCCATATGTTTACATTCTGTATGGTGATCATGTTTCAGTGGAGTTGGAAAATTAACTTTTTCCTCTGTAGTGCGATCTTGGAGTTGGTATATTTAATTTACGGTGGGTGTGGGGGGGCCCCACATGGGAGGTGCAGGGGGGCTTACCCCCTGCAGAAATGTAGTAAAAAGTGTGTTAGTTATTTTGGTGTCGTTATAGGTGGAGGGGATGTTATTTACATGTGGGTTGTAGTTTTCAGTCTTATGATGCAAAGTTTCAGTGCTCTGAGTTTTCGTTGTTTTGGGTTTTCTGTGTTTTGGGTTTCAGTGTTTTGAATTTTAATATTATGAGATTTCATTGTTTTGAAGTAGACCTCTATATATATATATATATATATATATATATATATATATATATATATATATGTGTGTGTGTGTGTGTGTGTGTGTGTGTGTGTGTGTGTGTGTGTATGTATGGGGTCTATATTAGAACATCGAAGTTTCAGAACTCCGAATGTTCTAATATCAACCCCTATTCAGCGAAAGCTAAAAATAGCGAAGTTACAGAAAACCAAATTCTTTCCTAGGGAAAGAATTTGGTTGTCCGTTTCTGTTGCTTCGCTATTTTCAGCACTATGGTGGAAAGTTACGGGTCGGGTTCAGGTAATTGTGCGATTGTGTGGACGTGAGGGTTAGGGTGGGTTAGGTGAGTTAGGGCGCAGGTGAGGTGTGTGTGCGATAGTGACGGACCTTAGGGTTTGGGTTAAGGTTAGTGGGTAGATAGTGGTGTATGTACAGTTAAGTGTAGGGTTAGATGTAAGATTTTAGGTGTATGTGTGTGGATTGCTGTTTGTTTGGTGTGCTTGTGTTGTGTGTATGTGTTTTGGAACAGCAAATTTTTTCCCTAGGAAAAAAATTGCTGTTCTGAATTTTTGATGTTTTCAGCTTTTGCTGAATAAGGGTCGATATTAGAACATTCGAAGTTCTGAAACTTCAGTGTTCTAATATAGACCCTATCCATGTATATTCCACTTCCCTTACATTTCTCCTAATTTCAACTAACTGAAAACTTCAGCCAAATAAAAAAATGTTGAAGTTTCAGGTCATCCAAATAGCTAAAAAAGCCCTTTTTGTATGGAATGAAGACCCCTTTAACCCTCACATTGTGTTACTTAAGTATGTTAACTCTATAGTAACACAGCAATAGGGAAAGTGAATAACAGCAGTCATTGAACTGCTGCCATTGCAGGAGTAGGAAATTTACCCACAGTGATGTTCTAGTTAAATGCTGATGAGTGAGTGCAGCAAATATGTTTGAAACGGAGGAGATGAGACGTTGTCCAGCAGACATTTCTTGTAAAGACATGCTTCACTTAGCAGCATTGCATCATGAGACAGACACTACTTGCAGCAAATTGAATATTATTTGCTTTTATTTTCTTTGTCAATCTCTTTTCTGGACTGAAGGCCTTGTTGTCCACCAGCCTGTCCTTCACAGACTGCTCACTTACTTATTTCACTGTCCAAAGACCATTTGACTTTTGGTGAGACAAGTGATAGTCAGTGCAGGGGCAGCTGTCCTTACAAGGCTAAAGGATTTTGGTCTATAATCCCTTTCTGTAGGTATGATGTGCACACTGTCAAGGTAGGTTCTGCATTGCTAACTGCATGATACATGTGTGCTGTCATGTGCCTTCTGAATGCTGGCTGTACTCATATAAACTGCTTGACAGACTAGTTTCATGTCCACAGCACTTAGCTTTCCACGTCATTCAGTTCAGTAGCAGACAGTGCAACCTCCCTTATGCAAAATGTTCATTAATACCCTGTATAGCCAACTACTCCTTCTCACAGGCCAGTGGTCATTCCCAGGTCATCTTATCTATAGGCAATGGTTCATTCCACATATTTGATTAAACAAAAAACATTTTATAGAGGAATGAAAACAGCGGGTTCTGAAACATCCAATTATGGCAGTGCAGTGACTACGCACCATGCTAATTAAAGCTATAATTATTCTGCTATGGCATTACATATCTCTAAGTACATACCCTTACCTGAACTATTATTATTTTATTATTATTATTATTATTATTATTTTTTTTATTATTATTATTATTGTCATTAATATCATCATCACCTTTGTGATCCTGTGGTATAATGGAGACACACAGCTGTACATAAGTACTTAAGATATTTTTGATATTGAAAGTAATTTTTTCTGATTGTCACTTTCAGCAATGATCGAATTTGCAGTTTTCCTCACTGTTGTAGGACCATGAATTTGGTATATATAAATATCTGGTGGGTATACATTCATATGAGGGTACAGGAGTCTTGTGCCTTGCAAAAAATATACATTAAACTTTAATGAACATGGCTTTCAGCAAGTTCATTCTGTGATATGTCACTCAGTGAAATTTCCTGATATGATAATGGAGAAGCTTTTATTTAATTGTAAAGGTCTTGAGTTACATGACTAAAAGGAACCAGTAGAATATTTTTCATACTTTTTCTTAAAATGGCAGTTCATATAGGATAACAAAATAGAAAGCCGTGCCATATAATTATTCTGCTGAAGCAAGATATGCTTTAAGCACTGTACTTTTTCTTCAGTAACGCTATTAAAATTATGTTATTTATCACTGAAAAGCCAGTAGCAATATTCCCTTAAATTTTGCAGAGTACCCATCACTACTCTTTCTTCTTTTACAATATTTGTCTTTCACTGCAATATACTAAGAGACCTCTTATGCTATGAGTCACATTGCATATTATAATGTGAAACAGAAATCATGTTACTTTCTAAATTCTAAATATTGGTTATCAGCAAATGTCATTATACCGAGGATAACAGTAGCAGTCAAAAGTGTTAACCATATTCACATTCTTTGTCATAATTGAATATGGCTTAATAGACTGGTTTGAATTATGCCCATTGATAAAATAATCATAAATGCTTACAAGACTTAATGGGTTAAATGCTGGAAAAAAATCTTAACTGTGATTTAAAGAAACAATGGTCTAAATAAAGTAATCATTACAATATATGAAATAAAAAAACAAGATGTCAATACAATGATACATTGCCGGGCTACCAATGATTAGTAATTGTAGAATGTATTCATGTCATCATTGCACTAGAAATGTGGCAAACTAGAAAAGTGACTCAGATGAGATGATAGATTATGATATCACAGTGACAGCATTATAAATTGCTATCATAAAAAGCAATTCTCTATATTTTAACAAATAAATAGAAACGTAGGCCTGTAGCATCTCAACGTGAGCAGCAGTGGTTCTAGCTGACTAGCTTACATTTTAATTATGTTGGTCCAATAGTTTCTTTCACTTTTCACCATTTACGGCTTTATTATCTCATCAATTAGTCTTTGCTATATGCCTCAATTTGCATGAAATAATGGTGCCTCTCACAACTTCTTGCTCATTTTTCCAATGTCATTAAAAACACCTTCCTGCTTGCACACTACAGGTGTTGGAAAGGGAATGATGGAAGAAGGTGAAGGCAAGCTGGCAGTCTGGTTCACCACACTGATGAGCCTGTCAAGAGCACAACTATATCACGCAAACTGATAGATGAGCAAGCCTGTGCAGCAAAGGAAGATAACTTCTATAGTCTTCCATATTGCCCATAGGTGTGCATCCAATTATGTGACTGAGTATACATGTACATTCTGAGATAGACCAATGCCTTCTCCAGAACAAAATTCAAAGCTTTCCACTCATTTTTATCTTTGATATCCTGTGGCATCCCCGTAAACCTGTAAAAAAATGCATTATCAGAAAATGGATGAATGTAGTTTCACTCCAGCCATTTCAAACTCAGTGGTGGACTGCTTTAGGATATGGTGCATACAATAGAGATTTGTTTATTGAAGCTAAGTGGACAGCAACATCTGCATCCAGCAAAGCTGTTACCCTCATATCCACACACTGGATACTCACCTGTCCTTAGATACTCACTGATATCCTGTGAATGAAAACCACAAACAGAAAGAGGACAAAATTAACCATTGAAAGAGTCTTGCATCTACCCTGATTTTATTCAGCTTAAGGTCATGAATGAGTATACAGCTCTGACTCATGAAACAGAAGGATAAAATGCCATGTGGCAGCTGCCCTGGGACCCCATACTGTTGTAACATTTTCTACAAGAAGTCAGAGTGCTTGGTCATCTGATTTTACTGAGTCCAGAAGACTTAGGTAGATGATATTTTCAAAAGGCCATTGCTTTCTCCTTCAATATCTCTGCAAGGACAAATAGTTGATATGCTGTTCCATAGCTAGAAGATAATTCACATCAGACCTCTTGAATTAGAGGAGTGACTACAGTTCTCAGCTAATGTTTTCTTAGTACTTTTTGGGGGTTCATAGTTATGAGGGATCTAACACATCAGACTTGGGAACATCTTCCCAATTCAAACTTTATTTTCTGTCTGATGATCTGCATTCAGCATTAAGGATATTTAATACCTCTATCAGCAATTTTAGCAGAGTAGTGATTCAGACATCCATTTCAACCAGGTCACTACAATTTGATTTGTGTATAATATTCATTAAATATACTACTAAATCTACTGACCCATTTGGTGAGGATAGATGCAGAGTACAAGGAAGACCTCCACAGTGCTTACTTCAGACCTAGCACCTATGTTTAGAGTCTTAAAAATGTTTTAGATATAAATCATTATCCTGGAAAGAGTATTTTTCTGAAAAAATTAAGGTTAGAATCCTTCCTAAAAGCATTAGTTTTCCTTACTTCCTAAAGATATTTCAAGTATTAGTTACATTTTTAATGACTTCATAGAAGTTTTTGGTAGTATCTTGCTTGAATTTGTGAATATTCTGTTTAAATATAATGTTTCTTTCATGGAGGAGTTAACACGAAACGAGTCTCTTAATAATAACAGTATTTGCCACATTTGTTTTGAACAATGCAATTGTTAATAAAGTCTTATTTTTGATTATCTGGATCAACTATGATAGAACTATGGCAAGACACACTTGACTTCCTAATCTAGACCTTATACTGCCAATGAGACACTGTCATAAAGGATCTAATTAATGTTGATAATTCATTGTTGTTTGACTATTATGTCTGTATAGGGATTTGGAAAACCTTCCATCTGACTCATCTAATTTCCCAAGACATCTCCACTAGATCAACAGAAGTTTTAATTTCACTTTACTTGTATCTCATCTGACCTATTATTGAATGTAATGCATCTTTTGACATGTATTTATAGAAACAGATCACTCGACTTTAGAGACCTCTGAGATTCATAACTAAAAATATCAGTGGCCTCAGAAATCATATTTATCAGGAAGGACTGGCAGCCCTGTTTCTGTACTCAGTTTCTTATAGACTCCTCTATGGAGATCTGTGACTATCCTTTCAAGCCATGAAATATCCAACCCTCATTAATCTACTGTTTCTTCATAAATCAAATAGTACTTCAACACCCAGGTTAAAGGATCTACATTTTCATCAGCAGATAAATAGGACATGTTGGCATGATAGATTCATATCCCAATATATCCATCACATCTGGAGCAAACTTCCACTACATGTCAAGCAGAGGAGCACCCTTTCTACCTTCAAAGAAAACCTAGATAACTGAATGGGCTGCCTCAAATTCTACTCCAGTCTATCTCACCTTGCTCTCCTTGAGGCTAGAACAAACTTTTGAATAAGGCTTTTTTGCTAGGCTTGTAATGGGCTGCGGGCTGATTGTCTAGTACATACTTATGAGCCTATGACACTATAAGGAATACAGAGAAATTTGAACAGGATGCAGTGAGTATATTAGATAAGTAATACACAGACTTTGACCAAAGAGCAACAAAACACCTAATTATTACATTAATAGAAGATGTGATGACAGCTACTGTCTAGTCATGAACCTTCAGTACGCATAATTCTTAGTTTTGAGCCTCTCTGAAGGGACATAGTTTAGAAAATCTCCACACAAGCAATGAATATGGTCCAAACACATTATAGAACAGTGTATACAGTGCAGAGTATTGTGGAGTGCCATTCCGGGCATTTTGAACAAAAGTTATGCAAATGATCTGTATAGGTACATGGATTACCATTTAAAATAAACAGTCAGGGAACTGTGTGTATTGAATAGTGCTATATAGATGAATTGTAGGAATGAACACAGGGAAAGAAGACAGGTGAAACATTGTAATGTACAGCAGATGAGGCCATGTAAATGGAAGACAGTTGCAGCAGGAACACTAATCACATATCAACATAATACAGTATGGACTACACATTGAAAATGTATATTATGTGGCTGTCAGACAAGGTGACATAGCAATGGAGAAGATGTCTTTGTGATATAAGCATCCTGACATGAACAATGGAGATGACATCTATCAGGGACTTATATACAATTGGGACTGGATGCATGTTATGAAACTGTACAAAGTGATTTGCCTGAATATGCCTGTAATGTTATCAGAGGTCTCCAACAAGTGAGACACAGTTACAGGCTCATGGACAACTGTAAACTGAAGCACGCAAAATCATGGACAATGTCAGAATAATGTCTCTGACATAACATATGTGATTCTAAATGATTATAGATGATTCTGCACAAACACATTTGTACAACTATTATGACATGTCGGCAATCTATGAGGGTAATCAAGCACACCGTCCTGACACTGTAACATCTGCTGGAGGTGTTAGGAGGGGCACTGCTATACCTGTATATAACATTATGATCAATCCAGGCTAGTTGACTCCTATGCATGGCATATATATTGTACAATCCACACTATTATGAATGCAACCCATGTCATCAATGTTGTCAAACAGCTATGCATATACTGTGTGCATCACTGGAATAGTTATCACACATGCATCTGGTGTAACACCTAAATGGGGGTTCCATATCATCAGACAATAATGTTTATGCAACAAAAAGAATACCTATGAATGGCCAATAAGATGTGTGACAGCTCACTGTGGGAAAGGTGGTTACACATCACTGGAAGATGTGTAGGGAAGTATTTGAAGAAGGGCGCATTGTACTCAGTTATTGGTGTGATAAAGGCTGTGAACTATGACCTTTGATGTGGATACCCTGCACATACTCAGCAGTCGTGCTACATACAAGGAAGTAGTCACCACTGTGGCTACATGATGGTGGATGTTCCACATACCATCTACCCCAGGACACAGGTCACATACCACTTGGTCTGATTATACTGTGTGACGTCTACATTATCATTGGCTTGTGCATTTGTTTTCATAATGTAATAAATCCCTCCATGTTTTAGTTTCATCTCATGTGTTGTCATGGCTGTTGTAGCAATCGTTGGTGTGTGTTGATACTGTCAATGATTGCCCACAATCTGTAATCACCAGACAACTGTTTGGACACAGGATGTATATGTCATTATTGATGTCTGTGACTTAAATAATAGATAGGAAAGGGCCCAGCGCAAAGTATGGACCTGGTCACTGGACTCAAGATATAGGTCACTTCACACATTTCAACATATTCAGATGATACATATATGATCCTGTAGTCTACACATTTGGTAATAAAGGTGTTTATCATCACATCTGACATTGTTCAGTGAATACCTCAGTGTGGATTTGTGTCAAATACCTTGGCCTGGTTAGGTTCTACAAGATGACAGTGCTGTCATCATGCATGCTCTCAATGACCTCTTTGAGGACATCTAATAGATGTAACAGACATGATGTAACACTAACAATTTATACAAGTCTGTTGCACACAGCTAGGATACTACTAGTGCCCATTTAGATAAGGTCCATGGTTGCATGTTGCTTTACGTCACAGCTGAGGAGAGTCTGGATATGTCTATAAGTGCATGCATCAGGTGCTGTCCTCCCCCCCCCCACACTCAGATGGATACATGTTGATGTACACTCTTCTACGGGAACATATTCTATCTGAAGGGTGTGTTGAAGTGTGTATCCAACTGTGTCAGGTAGGTGTATGTTCTGAGTCATGCTATAGGTGATCTGTGATGTTGTCACAGCCCATTGATTCTAAGTAATAGGCATGGATGAAAGTAAGAAAGTGAATACTGCTTATCTTGATCTGGCCTAGGGTTTGGACACAATCCCCCACTCAGGTATCATTGATAAACTCTTCCAGCTGGGGATGGACAGATGATAAGTCAGCAAACAAAGGAGAGTAGTATTTCTGAAGTTGAATCTATGCTCAAGTCTTGGTGAGTATCTTCATGAGGTGGACCCTGTTCACAAAATCTCACCAATATGACACTGATATATAGACTGTATTTTATATAGCATATATCATGAAAAGAAGTAGGTCATACTCATAGGTGTGGTCTCCCAAGTCCTGATTCTGTCACCACCACCCTTTACAGTGTTGAATATGTAATATGGTTGTTTATGTGGTCCCCCAACATCTTCTACCCTCCAACTTTAATTGTACTTCCTTTACTACCTCTTACAAGTTATATTCTCTGCAAATGTTCAGCATTATATCAAAAAACAGATTGGCACACATGCCTCATGATGCTGTAGGGCTGCTGCATAATTTAGTACTCCTGCTACGACTGTGTGCATCAGAGTCCACCAAGCACTCTTGGAGCTCATTCTTGACAAGCACTACTTCTGCTCGTACTTTCCTGCAGCCCTACTATAGTCATATAACTTCTTCAAGCAGTCCTTGTGAGCAAGTGATCATACTTAACTGGTATGATCTGTTATACCTAGGAGGTTCTGTTCCCTGATCGATGTAAATAGCTAGGTTTGGCATTTACACACCCACCTGGCTGCATTCATTTTTAATAAGCATCAGGCATTGTCATGTACACACATTAAACAAAGGTGGCCCCAATGTTTCTGAATCCCCAGGTATAAGTTAGACACATAGCTGAATAATAATTAGGGTCACTATCCAAATCACTTTCTATATCGGTCTCTTTATGAATGCTTCCTGGATGTAAAACAGGTAGAAACTTATCATCTCTTTCATTTGAAGCTTTGTTAAAAATCTCAGTTAAATATCTAGATAAATAGTGGCAAAGAAGCAAATTACCAAGAAATGGAAATCAAGAGAAATTCCTGAGATAAAAGAAATAATTGATATGATGAATGAAGTTAGGGAATGGAATAATGTGTGAGAAATAGTGGGAAATGGAAATTTCTGTTCTAGAAGTGGTCAAGTTGGGAAAAATTCAATATGGATGTAGACTGACAGAGTACCAATAAGGCAAAGACAAAGACATGCATCTGGAGCGTTTCTCCCCGGGCCTCCACTGAAAACTGGCTTTGTTCCAAGTTGGACTTTCCCGGTTAACAAATGTTAAATGAAAATAAAAATAAAAATAAATAAATAAAATAAAATAAATAAAGGGTTTCCAGTCCACCTTAGGAAGCAATTTATAATGTTGGTCTTTTCTCCTCTATTTCTTATTCTTTTTTTTTTTTTTAGGTACTTAACTGGTATGATCTGTTATACCTAGGAGATTCTGTTCCCTGATCTATGTAAATAGCTAGGTTTGGCATTTAAACTTTGTTTATTTAATTATTTATTTATTTATGGTAAGCTTCTGTATGTACATAGTGAAAGCAAAATATAGTGCATCAGTGGATTCCTTGTTTTTGAGCCGTGTCTAGCTGGGTAACATCAGAGAACTATCTAAAATTCTTGAAAGAGCAATTCATAAGCAGGTTACCGACTACCTACTCACCAATAATCTTCTAACTAATACCCAACATGGTTTCAGACAGTACCATAGCACAACCACTGCACTAATGTCTTTCACTAACACTGTCAATTTCCGCAGGACTAATAATTACTACGTCTCTTCTATCTTCCTAGACATGTCAAAAGCCTTTGACATGGTCTCTTATACTAACCTACTTAATACCTTCACTGACCTACATTTCTCGAACTCCACAGTTGCATTGTTCCAAGATTACCTCACAGGATGGCAGCAAGCAGTCTCCTGGCAGCAAACTCTTTCAGCCCTACTACTAGTCAGCCTTGGAGTACCTCAGGGTTCTATCTTAGGCCCACTTCTATTCTCTATATTTACTAACAACCTCCATCTAGCAACCACTTAAGCATCTCTCATCCAATATGCAGACAACTCCACAGTGATTTGTTCTGCACCCTCTCTGTTGGAGCTTCAGACTCAAACTGAAAAAGCCTTTCATGAAGTTGAGTCCTGGCTTACAAATGTGAACCTAATCTTAAACCCTAAAAAAAAAACTAATAGGTTCATAGGTTGGTACTAGGCTATTGGCCCTAGAGCCTATACAAGCCTAGCCATAACAATTCCCTGGCTATTTCTTCCCACACTATTTACTTCCCTGGACACCTGTCTAGCAGGGCGACTGATGTGATCCCCGGGGTGACTTTCCTTTCTCCCATCCAATCATAAAGGTTCCCTTTGAAGAGGGCCAAAGAGGCGTTCTGCTTGACATGTATGGGCAGTCTATTCTAGAGTCTGGGGAGTCTCTGGGTCAGGAACCTATCCCTCCAGCATGTTTTGTTTATTGTGATGACAAGGTTTAGATCCCTGAAGTGTGTTGCTCTGAGGGACTGGGATTTCTTTAAGTGTAGCATGTCCAACAGCTCTGGGTTTAACATGGCCTTGTATGTTATGCAGAGATCGCCTCTGAGTAAACGATATGTGACAGAGTATAGCTGGAGTTTTTTAAGGCAGTCAGCATAGGGCATCTGCTTTAGGCCTGTGATTCTTTTATTGAGGTATTTCTGTGGCCTTTCCAGTTGTTGCAGATGTCTTGAGAAGTACATACCATATGGTGCGTTGTATTCTATAATGAGTCTAATGAGGGATGAGTACAGTGGGACAATGACCTCCTTTTTTCTGGATGAAAAGCCCTTAGTGATGAGGTGTGCTACACAGAAGGATTTCCTGACTGTTGTGGGGATGTGGTTATCGAAGGTGAGACCACTGTCCACCTGTGTCCCTAAGTCTCTTATCACACTTTCGGTGCTTAGTGCACTGCCACCTATGTGGTAATTCATGGGTACATGTTTTTTCCCAAAGGGGATAACTATATATTTCTTGGCATTGAGCTTGAGCCCATGGCTCTGGCATCAAGCATCTGTTTCTGTAAGGCCCTTTTGTAGAGTATCCACATCATTTGGGGATTCAATAATGGCTCCCATTTTTCAGTCATCTGCGAACTTTGTTAGCCAGAGTCCCTCAGTGTTGGCCAGTACTTCAGAGAAGTAGATGCCAAAAAAGAGTGGTCCCAGGACTGAACCCAGAGGTACTCCACTTAACACATGTCTAGAGCTGGATTTGGAGTCGGTTACTTTTACAGTGTGGGGTCTGTCAGTAAGCCAGTTGACAACCCATTGAGTGACGTAGGGATTAATGCCCAGCTTAGTAAGTCTATCTATGATTTCAGAGTGGGGGATGGTGTCAAAGGCCTTGGCGAGATCCAGATAGGCTGTGTGGACTGCCTTACCCTTGTCCACTGCTCTAGAGACTGATTTGAAGAAATCAGTCATGTTCAGGAGACAAGATCAGCCCTTCACGAACCCAAACTGGGTAGGGTCCAGTGTTTGAAGGTTGCCAATGTCTTTGTTTATAAGTTCCATTATAATACGTTCCGTGGCCTTGCAATCAGGCTCGTCAGACTGATGAGGCAATAGTTCCCAGGATCCAAGGTGGATACCCCCTTGTGGAGTGGGATAACTAATGGTCTTCCTCCCTAATAAAGCTGCTTCCCCCTCTAACACCTTCTTCATTACCTCAGCTAACAATACCATCATCACTCCATCACCACACACTAAACCTTTAGGAGTAGAAATATACTACAAACTTAAATTTGATATTCACATTTCCCAGACAGAGAAAAAGGTACATAAAAAACTCGGTACTCTATACAGGAATAAACACTACTTTACTGCCCAAACACACTTAAGTTCCATCTTATTGTACGCAGTCCCCATCCTCACTAATGTCAAGAAATCTAAATTACAAAAACTTGAATCCTGCTACAATAAAATTGTAAGATATGCCACAAATTCACCAACTAGATCACACCACTACCTTGTACTCAGGCAACTTAACTGTTTAGAGCTCCACCAACTTCTACACTATACACAACTAACAATGGCCTACAAAATCTGGTCAGAGCCACATAAAATTCCAGCCTTAAAAGCTCTTTTTCAACTCTATGTTACCAACAGACCACTCCATTCCTCCAACAAACAACAAATAAAAAACTACTCATCCAAAAAACAAGCAGGGGATTCCCTATTTGCAAACTACATAGGTAAAGTCTGGAATGAACTGCCTGTAAACATTACCTCTATACAATCCTTGCCACTATTCAAAACTAGACTAAAAAACATCTCCTTAGTTAGTCACTCTGCCTCTGCTCCACCCCCGGCTGATAGATAGAAACTTACTCTCAGCTGCTCCTGGTTAATATAACACACAGAAAATATGATTATTTTTAACATCACAATATAACCAACCTTCAAAACAACATTATTTCCATTGATGACTACATTCAACAGAAATACACTATGGGATCTTACGTATACTACAATCTTATTCTCCTTCTGACTCTCTATATTCCACATAACTGCATAAAATTCCTCTAATGTACTAATGGAATGTATACTGCTAGTTGGCAAAGCACACTGTATAGCATTGTATATACTACTGTTACGTGTTCTTTTATTGATTTGTATTAATCACATTTAAGTTGTTACGTGCAACTACTGTCAATTGACCTTTTATGTCTTGTATTAGTCCATTTATTACTATGTTTTTCTTTTTCTTATTTGGTATATCTATTTACTAACTGGAGCTTTTCTCCCCGGGCCTCCGCTGAAAAAGGACATGTGCCCAGTCGGACTATCCTGGTAATCAAATGTAAAATAAAATTAAATAAAAGGTATGGAACTTAAATAGCAATTGTCATACATTAGTTTTGGTCACTCACCTAGGCTGAATGAACAGCACAGTATCAAGCCTATTCTAAGGCTAAGAATTTTGAAGTGACTTAATCAAAACATATTTTATGTACTACTATGACTTTAATATCCCTTTGTTTCATATTAGCAGTATTCATTCAGTCTTATTGCATTCTTCTTCCAATAAGTTTATTTATCCAGCATGCTTATTAGTCTTTAATGATGTTTTTTAAAGTCGTTATGTATGGGTCATCATGTATTCCATTAATCTGAGATACTTTAGTTTGTTTTAACCTGATTCATAATTTGAGTCATATGACCTTTTCTAAATTATTTAAACATTTTTGCATTTGTTCATACTTGTTATGAAAAAGTCTCATTTAACATCACTGAGATGAAACCAATATTTATGCAATTCATTGTGCCAGCAGCTCTTGTCATGAGTTTCATTTTTACATGTTAGTGTTTAATTCACTTGGCTACATTTCTCGGCTGATTATTTGAAGTGAAACTTGACCTAAGTGAACCTGACATCACTTATCCTCTCCCATTCAGAAAAAAAATACAAATAAAAAACTCCACAACAATATGCTGAAATGAATGGAAGCAGGAATTAGAATCAATTGAATATATGAAAGGGCTAGTCTTACTAAATCAAAAAATTTAAAACAAATAAAAATTCAAGAGTGCACCTGGCTAGTTGGAAAACTACATTAACTAAAGATTATGTAAACTAACTTAAAAAACAAAACAAAAGGATAATATAACTAAAAAATTAACACAGCATAACAGAAGCCAATAATTTACTAAACTATAGCAAACAAATGAAGTGTCACTATAAAAGAGAAGCATTATATTTACTTCAAAATAGCACCCACTAGATACTTCATACAGAAGAAGTTGCATACACTTCCTTAAATTACTATCCAGTTAAAACTTAATCAAGTAATACAGCCCAGTGAAATTAATGGAAAACAGTAGTGTAAAATAAAACACAGAATGATGCAATATCTTGTGCTGTTTAATTAGGGAACTTTCTTAGTTTGTGTCATTGTTATTAAGAAACTCATTCTGTAAACCTACAGTACAAGATATTTCATACCACACTGGTATGCACTAACTTTGTGAAAAGTGTTTTTATCACACTGTATTCCAGTGGATACAAATAACTAAGAATATTAACCTTCAAACTGCAGAGAGAATATAAATTGCAACATAACTCATAACTCTATATCTCTAAATATAGTAATGTATTAATTACATGAGCATGGGTGGCCATGGTGGTGCAGCAGTTAGCGTTGCCGCCTCAAAGCAAGAGGTTCTCCAGTTTGATCCTCGGCTGGGGTGCCTTCTGTGCAGAGTCTGCATGCTCTCCCTGTGGTTGTGTGGGGCTCCTCTGGGAGCTCTGGTTTCCTCCCACATCCCAAAGACATGCTGTAGGTGGATTGGACACTCTTAATTGGCCCTAGGTGTGCATGTGTGTTCCTTCTGTGAAAGGTTGGGTGTTGGGCTGGCACCTCAACACTGTAAAACTCCACTGCCAGTCATGAGCAGATAGGTGATCTGCTGTGGCGACCCCTACTTGGGAAAAGCCAGAAGAATTAATTGCATGAGCATGAGTGGAATTTACAAAAAAATGCTTTCTTTTTAACTAATCAGTGATCTTGTGCCAGATTGGAGCCCTGCAATGATAAAACCCTGAATCCTGCCCAGATGACCCAAGTTCAGTTAGCATCCTAGCCATCTGAGTTGGGGGCGGGAGGAGAGGCATGTCTATCCCTGAAAGGAAGGAACATGCCATGGAAGTGTTGGCAGGGGGCAGACATAGGAAAAATTGCTAAGCTGGGCATGCAGGATGACAGAGGTCATATGATTGCCTTAGGACCTATTGCAGGTATGTCCTCAGACACCATGACCTCTAACCCATCCCACTCACAAATTTAACATCAATATTTTGGGGGGCAGTAGAGCTTTAGAATAAGCATGGTGCATGCAGGTTATGTGATATTGCAAGAACCCGCACTGCCTCCAAACCCTGTTCTCCACTTCTCTTTTTCACCATGTAATATGGTCCCACATGGTAGATAGTACTGTGGCAGGGTAATTCTTCAGTTGCATATCTTTGTAATAAAATGAGTGAAGTAAAAGAATAAAACAGTACAAAAAATGATTTAATGATGTAAGTGTAAATGTCAAAAGTTTGATTTAGGCCTCAGTTAGAAAAAAAAAACATAATAATTCAAAGTGGAATTTGATCTCTGGATTTAGATCAGCAAGAAAGCTTGCCCCACATGCCACAGCCAGAAGCCCTTGCTTAAAACAGTGTAAAGGTAACTGATCATCAGGAAATGGACAATATTCTCACACTTGATTAAAATGAATGCATTTTTTTACACTTATTGATGTTTGAACTAATGGCATTCATAGAGGTGGTGTACTGCATAAAGAAGCATTGGTGAAGTGATGTTTGCATTAGTGGCATTCACAGAAACTGTATACTATATAAGGGATCATTGGTGTAGTGATATTTTACTAGCGGCTTTCATGGAAACTGTATACTACATAGAGGAACATTAGTGTAGTAATGTTTGCACTAGTGGCATTCACAGAAACTGTATACTACATAAAGGAGCATTAGTGTAGTCATGTTTGCACTAGTGGCATTCACAGAAACTGTATACTACACAAAGGAGCATTGGTGTAGTAATCTTTACACTAGTGGCATTCAGGGAGACATTATACTACATAAAGGAGCGTTGGTGTAGTAATGTTTGCAGTAGTGGCATTTACAGAGACTGTGGGCCGGATTCACAAAGGCTTGCACTGAGTGTAAGAGTAGAGTAAGACTCCAGCAAGCCAACATGTCCGCAGAGCAATCCAGGAACAGCCGTCAGGGGCGTGCAACTGAGCTCCCTAAACTACTCCTACATGGACAGGGCTTGGATATGCAAATTACCTCAATTGCAGGCGAAAGCCATGCGAATGAGGTAAATTTGCGATCCAGGAAACCCGAACCTGTCCGAGTAGGAGCAGTGTTATCTGCAGAAATGTACTCAGTTGATAACTGAGTACAGTTCTGCAAATAGCAAAACGGAGCCGTGTCAGCAGTAAAAAAAGCATGCATTCACAGGAGGAGGCATGCCAATGGAAAAAAAAGTCCATTGCCAATGGGAAGTGATGCAAAAAAATAAAAGTAAACTTTTTTTTTTAATCCCGATCTCCGGGGTTTAACCGTAGCACAGCACTGTGCAAACGCGCTGCACCCTAAAAAGCAGAAAATCAATACTTAAGATCCACAAATGTGGATTTCATAGCTAAAATGAATTTACAATGCAAATGAATGGCAGGCTGAAGACAACATGGCCACCGAGTAGAGGTTGCTAAGGGGGGAAGCTCAGTCTAAGAGATGTAACTAAGCATTAGTAGGCAGTCCTATGCAAATGAGAGTTATGATAGTGAATCGCATGTTCAAATAGCAAATGAGCACAGTCAGTGGAGTGTAGGAGTAGGATAAGGGGAGTAACAGAGTAGAAGATAGGTGACATCACCAGGGGGTATGTATGAAAGGAGTGCATCTCATTGGAGCAGAGTGACATGTGGCAGCTTACATTTACATAATAGTGAAAGAGGTGTGTCAACAGGTAGGCCAGGTAAAGTCAAGAAACCGAAGGTATATGCAGTGGATAACACCAAATTTTCTTGTTGAGCGTGCATGCGCACGTGTGCGCGCCAGTAAATCCAAGTAAGACAGTGTGCACGCGTGTAAGTATGTGTGCACGTGTGCAGGAGTGAGTAAGCATATGTAAGGCAGTGTAAACAGTTGTAAGCGCGTCTGTGCCGGTGTGCACGCATTTTAACAGGAATAAGCAAGTTTTAGTCCATGTAAGCATGTGTGCGCGCATGTGAGCTTGTGTGCACGTGTTTGCACTTGTTTGCGCGGCGCTGCCCCCTGAGGAAACAGAATGGGAAAAGGAAGCACAACAAATAGTAGGAAGTAAAGCAGGGAGTACTAGCAGAGCTAGCAGGTGTAAACAATCGGAATCAGCCAATTACACAGGCATTACACTAGCCCAGCCCAACCCAGCACTTAAAACTCAGCAAAAAACATTACACTATGTTTTCCCAGACACACTGCAACACTGCAATAAGCTTATAGAAGTGAAAACTGAAAAAGCTTTACTGAGACAAAGAAATGTTAGGGGCTGCCATTGCTGTCATAAGGTGACATATGCAACATGCTGAGGGTGGTAACAATGCTAATGCTGCTGAGCAACCCACAGTGAGAAGATGGAGAAGAGTGTACAGGCCTAGGGTAACCTACCAGGGGCTACATGAGCTGGAGATAGTGGAGCGCTATAGAGTGGACAGAGACCTCATGCAGCAAATTGTTGAGCTGTGCAGGCCATGCCTCACACACAGAACTAACAGAGGGGAACCCATCCCAGTGGAAACCAAGGTATGTGTTGGCTTAAGAATATTAGCAACAGGTACCTTCCAGAGACCAACTGGTGATATGATGGGGATTTCACAGGCATCAGCATCTAGGGTACTGCACCAGTTCCTGAATGCCATGGCAGCACATGTCAGTGATCATGTATATTTCCCCAATTCCCGTGAGGTATTGGTCAGCAATATGCGTCTCTTCCAGCAAATAGTGGAATACCCTGTGGTAGTGGGTGCAATAGACTGCACACACATTTGCATCAAAGCACCAGCTGGTGAGCAGGGTAGGGTCTACTATGACCACAAGGGTTACCCCTACATCAACTGCCAGGTCATGTGTGATGCCCAGGGCATAATAATGAATGTGTGTGCTGGCTGCCCTGGAAGCTACCATGACTCCCATATCTGGCATCTGACACAGCTGTACTAGACATTTGCCAATGGGGACATCCCCTATGGTCACCTAGTGGGGGATGCTGGATATGCACTCAAGCCGTGGCTGATGACACCCATCAGAAATGCACACACACCTGAACAGGAACGCCATAATGAGGCACATGCACAAACACAAAATGTAATTGAGCATGTGTTTGGGCTGCTCAAGTCATGGTTCCAGTGCCTGGACACATCTGGTGGAGCTTTGCAGTACTCACCAACTACATGTACCCAAATAGTCATGGTATGTGCTATGCTACACAATATGATCCTGTGAAAACAACTGCAGCAGGAGCAGCATAGGGCCTGGCACAACAGCCCCCCACCATTGCCAAGGCCATCACAGGCAGAGCGTGACTCAGAGGAGGAACAACCTGAGCCTGCCCCAGTAGGCAGAAGGAGGCATGCCCAGTATGCCCTGGCCTTGGCAAAGAGGCAACGCATAGCATATACACTGGCTCAGTATGAACCCTGGAAATGATACCTTCCTCCGACTCATACATATAATAAAAGCGATGCCTAACTTGACACTACCTGTTAACAAACAGGTATAGTTAGTGTAAAATGTGCATCCAACATAGGCAGCCCTGCAGCACCACCAGATGCATGATTGCTATGTGTTAAGCAATATAAAGCACTAATAAAAATGACCAGGAACTGCAAAAAATACTAGTAACTCCAAAAAGCACCCAGCAGATAACGAAAAGAACCACTCGCCACCACGAAAACTGGTCCAAAAAACTTTAATCCAATCCACTTTTAACTGGATAAGTGGATTGGATTAAAGTTTTTTGGACCAGTTTTCATGGTGGCGAGTGGTTCTTTTCGTTATCTGCTGGGCGTTTTTTGGAGTTACCAATATAAAGCACTGCTAAACAGCTCTCACTACTATTTAGTATATGTGAACAAAATTGCACACACTAAGTAGCACAACAACAGGCAATGCTCAGCAATATTGTGCACTGTCCAGCAATGTTGGGCAACATTGAGCAATGTTTTGCAAGTCTGTTCAAATGTGTGTATAGTTCATCAAAAGCAGGTTAACAGGTACATATTTGTTTCACTTACCTTGAAGCAGTCTGTTCTGCCATGTATGAAAATATGAAGTAGTGACAGTCCTTGAACCCAGGATACAGTGCACTGTAGTCAGAGAACAATACCACAAACCATGACAGTATGTCAATGGTCAGCTTGCATGAGAAAATGTTGATAAGTCAATGCTAAGTATCAAACGGAAACCCTGCATGCATAGCATAATCCCTGTTGAGTCAAGACACAAAGGTGAGGCCTGCAGTAATAATAGAACCTGATATTAAACACACAAATAGTATAAATGTTAATATCGGTAATGTTCACACACAGCAACAAATGTAGTGGACCTCAGACAGCAACATACTGCAAGGTCACACTGGGCATACTCACACACTTGAAACTATGAGACAAATGTCAGGCAACAAAACACTGAAAGTCTGAACAGGGCATGGTCACACACTTAGGTAAAGTCTGAGTACAGCAGTGGGCCACACATATCCTACAGTTGCAAGTCTCAACCCAGGAACCTTGCACTATTCATCAATCCACTATGTGCACACAGTGATATGACAATGGACACAATATAAAATAGTGAAATACTGTCACAATCAAATATGTAATGCAGACACCTAGGTTGTTCATAGGACGTGGTAAAGCAAAGAAGAAACAAAACTTGCAATCAGTACCATCACTGAACAATGTGCATCATGAACATTAGCATAGGTTCTGAGGTTGACACTAGGCTATCTGCCCTAGGGTATGTAGAAGCCTAGCCGCAGTGTGTCTGTTGTCTGCAATCATGCTAGATCAGTAGACTGTGCCTGTCAATAGTAGGTCACACAAGATATCACACCATGTCATTCTGCCTCTGTCTAGCAAGGACCCATAACATATCCCAGGGCTAAATATATGAACATCCGTCCACCTGTGAAGATGTCACCTGTAGGTGTTCAGCATGGGTCTGTGCATATGTGGTACTGTGATCACATTCCTGAGTGAGTGGAGCCTCTGGGATAGTAATATGCCCCTTCAGCATGTCCTATTAACATCATTGCTCATGTACCTGTCCCTGGAGCATGTAGCTGTAAGGGACTTTGATATCCTCACGTGGAGCCTGTCCATCAATGCTGTGATGGACATGGCATCAAAGAAAAGGCACAGACTGCATCCAAGTAGGCAGTAAGCAACTGAGGAGAGCTGGGCTCACCATAGCCAAACTGTGCATACCATCTGTGTGGGTCCCTAGATCCACTTGGTATGTAAATCAGTATACATTCCAGTCACTGCAGGTGTTGGGTAAGGTACATCTGAAATGGGCCATTGTATCCAAGCATGTGCCAGATAACTACAAGGTCACAATGACCCCACCTGATCTGGATGTAAAACTGTATGGGATAAGGTAGCCTAAGTAGAAGGTGTGTCCAACAACATTGGCAACGTGAATGTCAAAGGCAAGAGTACTAAGTATTCATGTCCACAAATCACAAACCACACACACTGTACGTGATGTAACATTACCTATGTGGTAATGTATGTGCACAATGTTACTGTCAAAGGTGATGACTATGCATCTAAAGTAAGGTAGCTGTAGGTCATAGCTCTTGCACCAGTCAGCCATCTCTGTGAGACCCTTTCTGAAGATGCCTGTGCCAGCTGTGGAGTCGAATATGGCACACAGTTTGCAGACATCTGCAAACATGGTCATCCATATTCCTCCTGTGTTAGCCAGTATGTATCAGAAATATATACAGAACAAGAGAGGTCCCAAGACTGAGCCCTGTGGGATGCCATGTGTAACTGGTGTATAGTCAGACATGACACCTGCAATATTGACCATGTGTGTGCTATCCATGATCCAGTTAGCAATCCAGAATGTGACATATGTGTAGATATTGAATCTGGTGATCTAATGTGTAAAGGCCAAGTGGGGTATTGTGTAGAAGTGGTGTGCGAGCTCCAGGTAGGCTGTGTGGACAAGCCTGTGTACTTCTATGGACCTGTTACCTGTTTAAAGACATCAAACATCTGTAAGAGGCAAGATATGCCCACAACAACACCAAATTGTGTAGGATCCAGTGTCTGTAGGTTCACAATGTGTATGTGTATGTGTTCCATGATGATACACTCCATAGCATAGCAGACCAGGATAGTTAAGTATATATTGTGATAATGTCCAGGGCCTCTTGTGGCACCAGCACTGTGTAGCGAGTACACCGTAGCTGTATGCCATTCCATGGGTACACATCCTGTAGTAACTGTGATATTGAACAGTGACATAATGTGAGTGTGAAGTTTGTCATGAATCTCGTGTATGCCACAGTCTGGGACACTATCTGGTCCCACTGATACTGTGCTGTCTGCTATGGAGAGGGCAGCACACACATGTCCATCTGTGATATCGGGGAGGCTACACCCTGTTGTGATGGACATGTGCACTGCATGGGGGATGGTGGGGAAACATTCCCACTGAACCTGTTGTCCAGGATGTTCGCAATGTCAGTGTGTTCACTGTATCATTTGTAATTATGCAGTAACTCACAGCATATCTGTGAGTTCCCACACAGGTCCCTGACATAACTAAATAAGGCCTTGTGATTGTCCACAGTGTCTGTTGCAGGTGTTCGGTAGAAGTGGGCCTTAGATGAATCAACAACTGATCGTAGCTATACCATAGTACTGATCAGAGATGCCTTCCAGATTGTGATTGTGCTCCAAAATGTAGTGGCTTCCCCCTGTCCATGTACAGCTCAGTAATGGCCGTGGTCCTGTACACAGGTCCCCTGCCTTTGGAGGTGTGAGTCCTGTAGTTATCTGGTATAGCATGATCCATGAATTCCAGTAGTTGTCCATAGAATGTGCTTGTAAAGTATGTAGTTGTCTGAGCCATGATGAACACTGTCCCAGGGTCATTGAGGGATACCACCTCAGTTTGTACAAGTGTGATGTTTGCTCATGAGAAGTATGTCACTGAGATCACATCGGATGTGTGTATGTATGGGATATGTATGTCTAGTGAGAAGAATGTATGTTCCGACCTCAACAATTACAGGTATACCTCTGTTGTGGAACATAGAGTCCCCATGTGTGTGATGATCAGGTACCACATGTATAACCCCCTGTGGATGTGTGGACCAGGTCTGCCCTAGCAGTTGAGTGTAACAATCTTAGCAACTGTTGTGCGAGAGTGTCACTGCTTGAGTAGTATACCCAGTCAATGTTTGTGTATTTGAAGTCACACAAGATAATGGTGTTTGGTGAGACCTTCACATTCCCCAGTGTTCCCAGGAATAATGCCTGTTGTGCCCATGTTTGGGAGTGTGGTCTGTAACAGTCTACAAACCAAAATGCAGTTATGAACACTCTCAGTTGCACATGTACGTTCCCCAATGCTTTGTGTACTGCAACCAACCTGGAGGTGTGTGTATGAATGATGTATATGGAATCCCCCCTATTGCTGTCCAGAGTGAGTCCTGTGTCTGAAAAACATGGTATGACGTAAAACATGTTAGTGCTGCTGTGCTTTTGTGAGAGTGAACCAGGTGTTTGTTACTGCACATATATCGACAAATGCCATACTGATGTGAGTCCTGAGTGCATGCATTCTGAGGGTTAGACTTCAGTTGTTGAGCACCATCACTCTCTGTTTCCTGTACCCTGTAATGTCTATGGCTATGGTTATGTCATCTGACCCTTGCTCCAAACAGCCACTATGTGTGTGTCAAGAGCTTAAGGCAGTCTGTGAAAGCCTAGGGGTGACAGTTGCATGGCGTCCATAGCGAATGTACATGGCATGTTGAGCATGTAATTCCAGGCTGACAGACACTGGATCCCCTGTGAATGACAACAATATGTTAGGCAACTGTTAAAAATGATCAAGTCATCTGTATACTGTGACATAGTACTTGGTGAGGGAAAGATGCTACACAAGGTCAGGGTCATACTGTCCTGGCCTACATGATCAGAAAGCCCCTCTCTGTCTCATGTCATGTAGTCCAGGGAGGAATGTCTGAGTGTCTACACACCAGAATGCTGAAGTATGGAGCCATATTTGTACTTGCAGTGGACTGACAACAGTGCATGTGTCATGTGGCATATCTTGGCACCCGACACACAGCACAAACTGACCTTCACCTTGTTCAGCCTGGTGAGTGGGATGTCATTGTGACCGACAATTACACTCACCTAATACAGTTGTATGAGGTGTGTTGTGTAGGCCTAAGGGCAGTGACTGTGTGGCACAATGACTTTGTGAACTATGTGATGATATGTGTGTATGGTTGTGTGCTAGCAGTAGTTTGTGTGTCTGCTTTGGATGTCTCAGCTGCTTAGGCAGAGTACAATTAGATGCTCCAAGTATGTCATTGTGTGTCAGTGTATACGGTTTGCTGTTGTCATAGGTGCATGTGTGACTGTATTTGTGGTGTGTGTGGTTACCTTCACCACCTGATAGACTGTGGCAGTCATGGCCTGGGAGAGCTCAGCCTCCTGTCCGTCTATACAGTTGCACCTCCCAGAGATATCTGACTTTGTTGGTAGGAGGACAGTGTTACCTGTGTACATAAGGCAGTTGTAACAATGCGTCAGACTTCCAATATGCACCAGCTGGACTGGAGAGTACACACAAAACTGACCTGTGGACATGCCAGGATATGATGATGACATACACTGTCAACTGATCACAAAGGATCAGTAGTGTGTCAAGTGTGTAAATGAGTATGACAGGGATTTAGTGTTCAGGTTTGCTGTTGCTCTGGAAAGATATTCTGCAAAGGAGTACAGATAGAAACATTACACCTCCTTTAGTTAGGTGAGAAATATCGATGTACAGTCATATATGTCCTGAGTCAGGGTCAACTGTACCTGACTGACAATGTCAACATCCTGTCAGACAGGCCCATACATACATACCCACCTCCCAGTGACAAAAGGCCCTAACATCATACCAGGAGATATCACATGTATAATGTGTAAACTGGTCCCCACAATGCCAAATGAATCCCATCACGTGGATAACAATGTTTCCCCATATGTGTCAAAAGTGAACGACAGGACAAATAGACACTGCACCCGAACAGTCTGTTGAGCCTCACACTCTCTACAGGACCTTACACCATTGAATGTGTTCCAGCAACATGTGGCACACCCCACAAGTGTTGGTGCACAACACACCATGGGAACCATATTCCTATAGGCCTACAAAGTCTGAAATGCTAGTCCATGGATTCCATCATGATTGCAGTCAGGAACAGAGATATTGTAAGCTGATGAACACACAACACAAACGTCTGTGTTATGTTAATGAGCATATCATGTTTCCCAAACCTGCTGGGTATCTTGCAAGGCAGACACCCAGGACAAGCATCACTGACAGGAGCAACACAGGTCCCACATAGACCTTGAATAGCTCTTTACCAACATCACAGACACATGTGGTATCCACAAAACCTACAATCCTGCATGAATATGTATTGTCATATGAAGGAATGGTAATATGTCCACAGATAGATCACACCAGGTATGAATTGTGTATTCCTGTTCCAGATGTTCACACCTGCTGACCCACAAGGTTCATTGGTGGGATTGCTTAACACTACGTGCACACACATAACCATGTCCAGTCTGATGTCAGCAACCTACAAACATAACATGTGAATACAGACTACACAAGAAAGCATATAGTGCATCGTGTTAATGTGTATCTCACTAGTATCATAACCTAGTTAGGTAGGGGTTTGAATCCTGCAATTGCTGAGTATGTATGTATGTGTGTGTGAGAAGAGTGGCCTTTTCGGAGACTGTGGAAATACAGTAGTAGTGGTGAATCACCCTTTGCCAAGTGTGATGATGTCAGCATCCTACAAATAGAGCTTTTGAAATAAATGCACCCAATCAAGCAAATAGCGTGTAGTGTTAATGTGTATTTCACTAGTGTCATAACCTAGTTAAGTAGGGGGTTGAATCCTGCAATTACTGAGAGTGTGTGTGTGAGAAGAGTGGCCTTTTTGGAGACTGTGGAAATACAGTAGTAGTGGTGAATCCCCCTTTGCCAAGTGTGATGATGTCAGCATCCTACAAAAAGAGCTTTAGAAATACATGCACCCAGTAAAGGAAATAGCACATCGTGTTAATGCGCATTTCACTAGTGTCATAACCTAGTTAAGTAGGGGTTTAAATCTTGCAATTGCTTAGTGTATGTGTGAGAAGAGTGGCCTTTTTAGAGACTGTGGAAATACAGTAGTAGTGGTGAATCCCTCTTTGCCAAGTGTGATGATGTCAGCATCCTACAAAAAGAGCTTTAGAAATGCATGCATCCACGAAAGCAAATAGTGCATTGTGTTAATGCGTATTTCACTAGTGTCATAACCTAGTTAGGTAGGGATTTGAATCTTGCAATTGCTTAGTGTGTGTGTGAGAAGAATGGCCATTTTTAGAGACTGTGGAAATACAGTAGTAGTGGTGAATCCCCCTTTGCCAAGTGTGATGATGTCAGCATCATACAAATAGAGCTTTAGAAATGAATGCACCCAGAAAAAGGAAATAACGCATCATGTTAATGCCTATCTCATTAGTGTCATAATCTAGTGAGGTAGGGGTTTGAATCCTGCAATTGCTGAGTGTGTGAGAGCTTGGCTGTGAAAAGAGTGGCCTTTTTAGAGACTGTGGAAATACAGTAGTAGTGGTGAATCTCCCTTTGCCAAGTGTAATTGCTGAGTGTGTGTGAGATTGGCTGTGAGAAGAGTGGCCTTTTTAGAGACTGTGGAAATACAGTAGTAGTGGTGAATCTCCCTTTGCCAAGTGTGATGATGTCATCATCCTACAAATAGAGCTTTAGAAATGAATGCACCCCATAAAGCAAATAGCACGTCTGTTAGTGCGTATCTCACTAGTGTCATAACTTAATTAGGTAGGGATTTGAATCATGCAATTGCTGAGTGTGTGTGTGAGAAGTGTGGCCTTTTTGGAGACTATGGAAATACAGTAGTAGTGGTGAATCCCCGTTTGCCAAGTGTGATGATGTCAGCATCCTACAAATAGAGCTTTTGAAATGAATGCATCCAGTAAAGCAAATACCGTGTCATGTTAATGCGTATCTCACTAGTGTCAAAACCTAGTTAGGTAGGGGTTTGAATCCTGCAATTGCTGAGTGTGTGTGTGTGTGTGTGTGTGTGTGTGTGTGTGTGTGTGTGTGTGAGATTGGCTGTGAGAAGTGTGGCATTTTGGAGACTGTGGAAATACAGTAGTAGTGGTGAATCCCCCTTTGCCAAGTGTGATGATGTCAGCATCCTGCAAATAGAGCTTTTGAAATAAATGCACCTAGTAAAGCAAATAGCACGTCGTGTTAATGCGTATCTCACTAGTGTCATAACATAATCAGGTAGGGGTTTGAATCCTGCAAGTGCTGAGTGTGTGTGTGCCACAGGTGGTCAATACAGTGTGGGTTTTGGTTTTACAAACATATGACAAATGTTTCACACAGTATGTGCATTGCACACATCGGGTATCTGCGTGTCAAATAGATTGGTGTACATGTGACCACAATCAGTACATAGGTGTGAAGCCTGCATACTACATGAATACATGTGTAACCTTTGACAGATTGTGCCGCTGCTTCTCAGATCATAGGCCACATATGTATGTCTGCCTCAAGACCGGCCAATGTAGTGACCTGTGGCCAAGGACATACCTGCCACACACATCCATGACACGTACTGTAGAGGACTGTGAGTGAGGGTAATTGCTGGGGTATATGTCAGACATGTTCATACACAACAACGACTGGCAATAATGGACAGTCATGATACGTGTGCACCAGCCCTGTGAATATGCATGCAGGCCCCTAATGTGTTATGTGAAACATCGAGGGACCCCACAATACCTATGGATATGTGGATACCAAGGGACAGATTACATAACACGTGTCTATCTGTACACATTGGTACCCAACATGCATGTTCAGGGCTACCACCTATGTGGTACTGTCGGGATAGTCTGTATAGTAAATGTGGATGACAAAGCCATAGACGGTGTACTGCTATACAGCATGTATTGGACAACAGGTATCTGTCTGTATGATACCCTTGTGTAGGATATGCGTCCTATCCGGGGAATGCAGTGTAGGCCACTGCATGCATTACCAGATGTGGATGGACATATCCCTAGTATGTTTGCATGTACCGAAGAGGGCTTTATGCCACACAGATGTGGTCCCAGGAACGTGTGGCAGTCAATACCACTGGTTACTGTCATAGCATAGTACTGGAAGGATACAACTGTTACTGAGTTCCCCACAACTGTGAGTCATTTGTCAGGACATCATCTAATGATTGGTTGTAGTCATGCTGTTGAGGTGGTGTATACTACCAGACTGCAGATCATTGACAGATATCAACAGTATCACCCACAGCATACTGCCAACCCATGTCATACACACATGTGTACCCATGTTAGTACATATGTGTAGTAGAATGCATACTGGCCATCAAAAGATACCATGACATGTTAACAATGTGTAGAACAGGGTATGCCACACATCCCATGTGTCCACTATGCACGTACATGCAGACAGTGCGCACACACCATGTTCACACATGTACACCTGCTAATTTGTAATGCACACATCACACACGTACTGTCCACTCACTAACACATGCTGTCAACACAGTACACTCCATCCAAGTGGCACATGGGAGGACAATACATACTCAGACCTAACACTGGTGTAAACAATGCTACAATGACTATCAGAGCTGTGATGCATAATGCTTACTCAGATACACCTACAAGGATATCAGTACACCTCCCTGTTGGCAACTTGCTACTATGGCTACACTGCTAGTATGTCACCCTGTGCATCAGAACCATGTTAGCCTATTCCTGCATCAACGTGACAGATGACAGGAAGTGGCACAGATGTCATCATATGCACAGGGTGTGTTGTAGGCTTGCCAGAGCCCGACATTGACCCATCCAATCGGCATGTCTGTGTGTGTGTGTGTGTGTGTGTGTGTGTGTGTGTGTGTGTGTGTGTGTGTGTGTGTGTGTGTTTGTGTGTGTGTGAGGGACAACAGTACTGCATGGGCCAATGTTGATGTAATGTGTGCGTGTATGCGTGAGCCCTAGTTGTATGGTAAATGTGTGTGTGTTTGCATGCACACTACTCCACCATGTGGCTGCCATATATGGGCAGTTGTGGGACAGCCACAGACTGTACCTGTTAGGCCATACAGATCACTGTCTCCAGCCATGGACACTGGACCTGTGTCTAGCAGGGGTGCTTCAGGCAGTATCGGGTACCAACCCTGACTGGGTGCTATCATCACAGACAGAGGTATGATGACTGGACCCATGTCCCTGCTGGGACTGGCCAGCGCCACTCGCATGTGGTCTAGTAGGAAGTCAGTGGACAGGCCAGCACCAGCATTGCTGGGGCTGGTACTGCCACTACGGGAGCGGCTGTGGTCTGTGGTCCGTCCGTGATGGATACCAGATGATGCTGTAGCTGGCATGCATCCACGTCGGTCTTGCATCCTTCCCGCACGGTCCTGGCTCATGGCTACCACATTGTTGAGGACATCTAATGTCTCCCTCCAATGGCTATCAATGACCTTAGTATAATTCCAGATGGCACCGGCAAGGTCACAATTGCTGTCATTGATAGCAGTGTAATGGGCCCTCTGTGCCCTTAGTCCCTGTCGGTTGTAATGTTCCATACGTGCCTGTGCCTGCATTACAGCCCGGAACATACTGGAGGTTGAAATACCTCCGGTGGCACGTCTGCCAGGGGCAGTACGACCAGTGGTGCTCCCCCGAGAACCCCTGTACATCTGCCTATGTGGTACTATTCCTGTACCCCAGCTATGGCTGCTGTGAGGGGATGCATGTGCCATAGGTACCACACTCTCCTGGTCAATGCCACCTGTATGCTGTCCCTCAGCTACAGCCATTGGTGATGGGGGATGTATTGGCAGTATGAGTGTGCGTATAGATGGGGTTATCCGCTGTGTGTTGTCGATTGGTGGACCAACGACAGACATTGTCAGACCTTCCTGTGCCACAATACATGTCTCATCATCTCCACTATTAGTGGCGGTGACATCAGGTTCCCTGCTACACTCAGCCTCGCCAAACACAGCACCTGTGGAAGGAAGACAGGAAACGCACTTTACAATCTGTACATGATGTTAGCACACATGCACACATGCACACATGCACACAGGAACATATGAACACATGAACACATGCACACATGCACACATGCACACATGCACACAGGAACACATGAACACATGGACACATGCACACATGCACACAGGAACACATGAACACATGAACACATGCACACATGCACACATGCACACAGGAACACATGCACCCATGCGCACATGCACACAGGAACACATGGATGCATGAACACATGCACACATGCACACATGCACACAGGAACACATAAATACATGAACACATGCACACATGCACAAACGCACACAGGAACACATGAACACATGAACACATGCACACATGCACACATGAACACATGCACAGGAATACACCACTCACCAGAGCACATACACACACACACACACACACACACACACACACACACACACACACACACACACACACACCAGCAATCCAACACATACACATTAGTGGGTGATGGTGAGTGACAGTATCCCAAGGGAAACAGTCACCACACACATGTCAGCAGGCAGACCATGTGTTGCTCAACACCATGCAGTGCGAGTGTAGACAGTCCTTTCTAATGACATTATACATGACTTTGATGCATGTGTGTAGTTGTGCAGTGATTGGCTACATCCTGAAACACAATATGTACATGGACACTACATTGCTGTGCAAGTATTACCTGCTCTGCAATGTCATGTGCACCATCACTCAATGGTATACATACCATTGCTGCATGTGTCATCTGTGTGACACATAGATTGACATGTGTGATTACAGTGTCTGTGTCCATATCACATAATAGTGGGCACAGGCGTAGCAAATGCATGCAATGTACAGACATGGGATGAGTGGTGCATGGAGACATGAAGGGATCCCAATGCACGACATGGACATTGCACAGTGGTTTTGGTGCGTGTGGGACATATTGCAAATATGTTGTTTCCAGCCATGACATGGCATGCTACATGACTGCAACATTAAACACCACACATACCCAATGTGTGTCATGTGACCTATACACCCAATAGCATTCCAGGACATATATGTGGCACTTTGTACAGATGGCGGCTGTTGTGCAAAATGTGTATACTAGCATATGTAAGCACACACACAGCATGCTATGCATGGTGTGTTTAGGTGCATATGTTTGCACACACAGAACAATGAGGTGCACAGCAAAGACTGCTATGTGTAGTACTGTGGTCACTGTAACTGGATGGGGTGTAGTATCATGTGGCATCATCATCATCATCATCATCATGCTTCTTGTGGTCACTCATGGCTACCACTGTGTGATAGACCACCGCCTAGCATGCTGTACCTGAACTGCATTGCCATGGATATGTTCACTATTACACAGCCACTTTGTACATGGGTGTATGAGGTGCCCAGTAGGGAGCATTTTCTAACATGACTGTGTTATATGGTGAAGAATGTTGCACAGCCCCATGATAGGCCTCTACCCCTGAGGTACATCATGTGTGTGTGTGTGGGTGACATGTGTGATACTGACGTGTGACCTTACAGTGGGTCTGTGGTTATGCCATATGTAGCATGACTTTGCGTACTGCATGTGGTAAATGTCTTATGTTGTGTACAGGTGTTGCAATGATGCCTATCCAATGTGCAATACAGGGTTGCCACAACTGTGTGTCATGCTCTGTGTATTGCATGTCATTGAGGAAGCTACTGACATTACTGAACTTTGCAGAGTCTCACAGCAAACATGCACGGCATGCATTATGCATAGGTGTGTTACGTTTAAATGGCCTACACCTCACCTATGACATACATATTTCATTACCAACATTGCAGGTATAACACACTCACCAGCATGGATTGGCTGCCCTGCCGTCACACCAGAGGGACCTACGAGAACATGAGAGGGTTCATCAGTGGCCACAACTGTGGCATTGCTACAGTGGGTATGCTGAACTGCAGTACAATAACAGTCAACAGTCACAGGTGTAGGGATGTTATACAAACTATACGTATTGCACAACAGTAGGCAGCAGAACTGCTAAACACACAGTACACATGTCAATTACACATAATCTAACAATACAGTTAACTGTAGTCTACAGATAGGGTGTATTACCTGCTTGCTCCAGGTGGATGTGCTGTTGTACAGGAGCCACCACGCTTAGGAGCAGCTCCTCCACTCTGGTGAGGGGGGGTGGCCACCCCACCACCTGTAGCAAGCTGCTGTCTTTGGGTATCAGATGCACGCTGCCGGACTTGTCTAATTAAATCACTGCAGTGATGGCATACCTGCTCATATGTCTGGTTATGTGTGCCTATGTCATTTACCTGACTAACAAGCTCCTGCCACAGTGCAGTCTGCTCCTGCTGGTGCTGGCTGGTTCTGGAGAACAGCATGGTGTACTGGTGCAATAGGCTGTTGAGTATAACCTCTTCCTCTTCTGCAGTGTAAGCTGGATTTCATTGGTGGGCCATCTGGCTGAAAAAGATATGAACAATTTGTGTGGGAGTGTCATGTGGCACACTTTACACCTTTACCCACAGATATCACTTTACTGACATTTACACTATCCTATTGTCTGTCAGTGGTTACACACGTTCACTAACACTTGTTGGTCTCAGGCCACAACTAACTAACATGGCCTGGCAGACTCTATATATCACACCGCTATACAACAGTACCCGACACACTGTATGTGACACATTGCACAACCTCAAGCCAGGGGTGTATATCACACCAATGCACAAACAGAGATGTCATCCATTACAATGGATGTACAGTACAGGTACAGTAGTACCAATCAAACACTCTATTCATTGCTGCCATAGCCCTGCCTAGCAGATGTGTCCAGTTGTTACTATAGGTGGCATACTGCTGTAACAGACTATAGATGTTGCTGGATACACACATCAACCCTGTAACACACATACATTTGCAGCCATTGTACAGGCATAATCACACATAAATCAGGCAAACATACAATGCACCACTGTATGCCAACACAGATGAGCATTACCTGTGTACCACTACATACACACCCTTATGCCTGCAGTCTGCCCTCTGTGCAGGCTACAGGCAACACACATGGCAGTGTTTTCAAGCAATGTGATCGCAGACCATACAGTGCTGTTTAGCCCTACAGCTTCGGGTAGTACTACAGTTCATAATGGTGATGTATTCACCTGCAGTACCACTCACTAAGCATACATGTATTGCTTGAGCCTACAATGAGACACCACATTCATCAACGGAGAACTACATCACATCATATGCTGTACTACTATGTCTGCCTAACAGTACATTGCACATCATTTGCTGTCCTCACAGCTAGGTTACGCACTACCATGTCAGATACAACATCATAGTATGGTAACACGCATTTACCCACCTTTCACACATTCAGCGTTACACTCATTCAACCTCACATAGCAGCTATTGCATTATGTACATGTGTGAGTGCATAGCGTCATAGGTAGGTGTTATGCTATTGGCCCTATGGCCTATGGCAGCTTAGACATATGCTACCCTGGCCTTTGACACACATGTACTTTGATTTCACTTGCCCCTGCCAACCTGGACCATAGAGGTGTTTCCTGGGGTGTATTAACAATCTTCCACACAATCATCGGAGGTATTTATACCAACTTCTAAGGAGGAGCCTTGTTTGCTATTGCTATGTGGTCTATTCTGGTGTATGGCATATGGCTATCCCTCTAGCATGTGCTGTCTAGTAAGCTGACAAGGTTTAGGGCCCTAGAGCGTGTACCCCTAGGGGTTGTGATATGTTGCCATGGTGGTTCTCACCCAGCTATGGGTGTGACATAGCTCTGTATGTCCAGCAGTGGTCACCTCTGTGTGGCCAGTATGGAATACAGTGTAGTTGTGTTTCTGTGAGTCAGTCTGCATCGGACATCTGTTTGCGGACAGTATTAGCCTTTGTGAGGTCTGTCTGTGGCCTGTTCACCTGGTGTGGTTGTCATGTGAAGTACATACCACACAGGGCATTGTGATGAGTAGAGGGGAGCCCTACCCTATACTTCCATAGATAACACACCTGTTGTCATGACGAATACCACACAGACTGATTACAGGTGTAGTGTGGCACTGTCTTCATCACAGTGGAGGCTACTGTCCACCTGTGTCCCATATTCCCTTATCACACCTTCACTGTTAGGTAGATCTCTGCCTATGTGTTAGTTAATGTGTACACTGTTTTGGGAGGGTTGAATGTCACTGCAATATCAACACTTGTCTACAATCGATGCCTTGTTCACCACAGACCTGTTGTGGTACATATGACCCCGTGTCTCTGTGTGTCTCTCTCTCACTCTATATGTATATGTATATCTGTATATCTATATATATATATATATATATATATATATATATATATATATATATATATAGATAGATAGATATTTATATATCTATATATTATGTATATGCCTATCTATACACATACATGTACACATCCATTGCTGTACACATGGATGTACATATAGGCACATGTACAGTCCACCTTTCATGGTGGGGATCTCACATATGCGACAGTTGTGGGATGCACAGGTATGTGATTACATTGCACAGTGGTGTGTAGAATGCATGTGGGTGTCATCAGCCTTTGCAGTATTAGCAGGCCTCACTGTCTGTAACACATCTGATCTGAGAACTCTGCCCCACAGCATTTAACCACCACATGACATATATCCACACTACCATAGCTGGCCTTAGGTATAGGCCTACTGGGTGGCCACCTAGGGCGCCGCTCTAGCAGGGTTGCATTTCCACTGTTTATGTGGACACAAGGATGGGGGCACCTGGAAGTGTGGTGGGGGGCGCAGTGTGGCCCATTTGCCTAGGTCTCCTGTTGACCTAAGGCCACTCCACCACACTGCATGCTGTCTTCTAGGTAACACACTACAACCTGCATGGATATATGCACATATCAACATTCACTGACAGATAGCTGTCCACCCCTCACTAACAGTTGCAGTATGTCACTTGCCATATGCACATGTGCAGATACAGATAGATACATATTGCTGCCACACATGGATGATTTGCAGTGTGTGGAGTACTCTTTGGGTACATCTACAACATGCCAACACATACATTTCAGTTACATACCTTACCTTTGTATTTACCAGCTCCATGTGTTACGGTTTTGTATTTTTTTTTTTTTGTGTGTGTTGGTTTGCTTTGTGTATTTGCCCTCGATTCCACCTTCAGTGTTTTATTTTTTGACTGGATTGCTTTGGGTTTTTGCCCTCTACTTGAGATTCAGTCTCTGTTTCTGTCTCTCTCTCTCTCTCAGTCTCTGTCTCATGACACCTGCAATGAAATAATTGCATGTGTGGACTGCAGGTACAGCCTGCTTTTCTAGGTATCTGCACTTGTGCATGTGACAGCCTCTGCACCAATTGCTGCCCACCATTCAGTAATTGCATGCAGCCTGCTGTTTGGTGATTGCATTACTCACTGTGATTGCAGCCCACTGCTATAAAATGCTAGGTTAGGTAGGTGTAACCCTTTCAGATTTCAAAGGTGGGGCCCATTCTTTTTTGCTCTGGACACCGTTGTGTCAGTCTGAAGGTTGGTATTTGTCTCTTATCTGTTGCTAGGGTTGTAG
Organism: Protopterus annectens; assembly: GCF_019279795.1. Classification (NCBI taxonomy): domain Eukaryota; kingdom Metazoa; phylum Chordata; order Ceratodontiformes; family Protopteridae; genus Protopterus; species Protopterus annectens. Next base: position 334,959,955 of record NC_056727.1, on the reverse strand, counting down.
CCAGTTATGGGCATGTTATACTCATACCTGCATGTTGCTGCTTCCAATACACACATCTCAGTATGGACATGTACGCACCCCTCCGAATGCTAACACAGGATACATGGGAATATGTACATTTTCCTCACTTACACAATTAACTGCCATACAAATGTGGTTATTGCACTGTATCCCTGTGACCAGTGTTTATCCTGATCTGATACTGTGTGGTGTTTGTAAGGTGCTACTGTAACATTATTCCCTGCTAGGATGGCTGGTTCCCTGTTCACAGTCATGTCATGCAATTCCACATCCACTGCTGGTAAAGAAGGGTTTGTGTTATACCATTCTTAATTTCCATTTACAGTCCCTCATTGTAATGCATAATATATTTATTTCAGAACCAGGTTATTTGCATATCTGCTGTGGCTTAGGGTTAATTCATGCAGTCTATTGTGTCAATGGTCTGGGGTTCGAGACTGGCAGAGGTTTTTTATTTTGCTGCTCAGCAGAACAAGGGCCCTGCCATAGAGTGACTAAGGCACTTTTAAGCAGTTGTAAGCAGGTTTGTGCAGGTTCACGTGATGCTTAGCTATGCTTAGCTAAGCGCAACATGCGCACACTCGCTTAATCCCGCTTACTACTACTTAAAAGTGCTTACTCCCACTAACCCCCACGCTAATTTCTTTTAAAGAAAAGAAAATGTGGAGATAGGAATGTGGTGAAAAAGGGGGCACAAAGAGGGAAAGACAGTAGGAAAACAAGCTCGGGATGTGCAGGAAAAGTGTAGGGAAGGTCCATAGCTGCCTATTTCTCTAACAGCAACAGCTGTGCATATGCAAAGTATTTTGACATGAATTTTACTCCTTCCACCCCTGGGAGAGGGGTGATGACAACAAAGTATGTTGTAGTGCCAATTAGAATTATCAGTTTACATGTCCAGCAGACATGTGTGCAAAATTGGCAGCTATGTATGGGGCATAATTTTTTGTGGGTACAGATTGCCTTTTTTTTTTTTTTCAGGTGAGAGTGGGAAGTGAGGTAGGGGGTGTAGGTATTTGTGGGGTGGTAGGTTGGGGAGGTAAACAGACAAGACAAACAAGATGCATACAGGGGCGGTGTTTGACACATGGGGTGGGTGAACACAATTGACGGGGATGGATGTTTGGAAATCGCAAGCCCATGAGCCCACAGTTGGTAACAGTGGGACTGAGATCCCCAGCCATGGGCAGTCTCTACTGAACCTTCATAGACCCGAGGGTCGCTGTGCTGGGGGCCGCGTAGGAGGGGCAGGCTCACCCATGAGTCATGCCATTCTCGCCTCAAGCTGGTGTAGGGGATCAGCGACTAAACGCTAGATCTCCCTACGCACGACAACCCGGACTCTACGGAGGGAGACAGGTGGCCCTTCTCTGCCCATGCTTGCAGGTAGGGGTGAGTCCCATCCCCTGCAACGCTTCCACCTGAAGGTGGCACAGGACCAACGGAGGAGGGTGGCCCGGGCTGGGCACTGGACATGCTGATGCCAGGTGCAATCGCCAGCTGAGGATGGACAGGTGGGTCCGCTGGGACTGGCGTTCCCATACGTTCTGTGATTAGGTGTGCTTAATTACAACATAGACAACAGCATTCCAGATTAGTTGTAATAACATGCAGTAATATTCCCATTATCCCAATGCACCAGGGTTACAACAGTTGAACAGCAAGCATAACACATACATATATTGAACAACAGTGGACATTACAACAGCATGCAGGGATGATTGGTGGCAACAAGCCACCAAGATTGTGGTGTTTGAACAGGGCACATGCATTAAAGTAAGAAATAAGTTCATTGAACAATATGAATTATGTCCCAACAAATGTTATGAGAATACACATACCCATTGAAGTGTGGAATTGCAATGTTCATGCACATGGAGTAGGGGGTAAAAAAAAAACATACATTAACATATTATTAGTACCTTTACTCTACACTACATTCCTATTGATTGCAGGTGTATATCCCCTACATGTATTATTACAGTAGACAATATGCATTTGATTGTGTATTGGGTTTGGCTAGTTCATTATATACCTGGAATATATCTGTATATGTGACTGTCCAGGCTGCAGATGTTACTGCTACATACTTGTATTGTATTTGTATATTGATGTATCTACACATCTGGATATATTCCCATGACATTTACGCTTAATTTTCTACAGCACCCTGCATTTCATGTAGCACACTCACATTTATTGACTGCAGTGTACTACAACTTTTCTTAGTAACTGACACAGACACACTCCAAGTATTAGACCTTTATTATTCACATTTAGCACTCTTTTTTACAGGCTCCACCCTTAATTTTGTATTACAGTGCATACAGAGGACATATTCAGGACATTTTATATCTTTATTGATAGGTTCAAACACTCTTTTCCAGGCTCACTCACTTATTTTATGTGACAGTACATGCAGAGATAATATTCCAGACCTGTTTTACCTTTATTAATGGGTTACTACACTCTATTCCTGACTCTCTGACTTTTGTTTTATTACAGTACATGCAGAGTATTTATTCAGGAAATTAATGTTATATGCTTCACAGCTACTGGCACTTCCTTCAGCCACTTTATATGGTACTGCAGAACTGTGGGATGACAGCACTTTAGACAACAGTGCTATTTTTTGGTTGCAAGGGTACAACAACATTTCTAGGTAACTGACACAGACACACTCTGAGTATTATACCTTTATTAATTACATTGAACACTCTTTTCCACAGGCTGTCTCCTTTATTTGATATTACAGTGCATGCATGAGAACTATTCAGGACATATTATACCTTTGTTGATAGGTTACCACACACTTTTTCAGGATTGCTCACTTATATTATCTGACAGTACATGCAGAGATAGTATTCCATACTTCTTTTACCTTTATTAATGGGTTACTACACTCTATTGCAACACTTTTGTCATGCTCTCTCACATATTTTATATAACAATACATGCTGAATATCTACTAACCTGCCTGGTGGCGCAGCCTTAGCAGCCTATCTGCATAGGCTTGCTGATTCATAGCACGAACACCTGCAGCTGTGGAGTAAATGAAGGGATATTGAAACATATCTATCCATTATTTAGACTATATTAGCTTGTCTTACATACTGCATTCCATGGCTACCTACTTAGTAGTGGGGCATCATGCATCTGACAGGCATCCTGGATCCACTGGTTCAGAAGGTCCTGATTGCATCTCTTCAGGTCTGCATGATGGTGATGGACCTGCTCACCAGTCCTTGGGACGCCAGTGGCACTGGTGAGTTCATGAGCCAACCGGTTCCAAGCCTCTGCCTTATACTCCGTTCCTTGGAACTGGCCCTACAGGAGTTGGGTCTCATGCCAATGGACTAGGAGCCAAAACATGTATCTTGACTCCTCGATGCCCCAGCGTTGTGCTCTAAAGCATGTTCCCTCTCCAACACCAGACATTCTAACTGCAGATGACAGCTACAATCAGTAATGGCGAGTATTCCCGCCTATGAGGCTTAAATATGCCGCATTTTCTGCACTTTTCTGTGATTGGCCGTTTTTGAATATTCTTGTCTGACTGCAGCCCTGCTTAGCAATGGTTAATCCACATTTTATTATTATATATATGTTAACAGGGGATGTTTATCCTAACATGCTGTGGCTTAGTAGTTCAGTTCTTTGCTTATGGTGCACAGTGTCCTGGGTTCAAACCTTAGCATTGCTTTTTATTTTAATACTGTCCAGACAGGTTGGGGGCATGACTGTGTTTAAGCAACTTTGCTCTACATTGCTCCAAGTTGCCCGATGGTAAGCGGGTTGGCACGGCATACACCTCCGCACAAACAGAGTTCGCTGGGTATAGCGCGATCTAGTTATGGGCAACTACATTGCGCTGGGTAAAGTGTGAAATGGCTATGGGCAACTACATTGCGCTGGGTAAAGCATGAATTAGCTATAGGCAACTGCATTGCGCTGGGTAAAGTGCGATTTAGCTATGGGCAACTTAATTGCAATTTTATATTAGCATCATTTAAGATATTTATTTTATTCACTGATACATTGGCCATTTCACTGGTTTTTAGTTATGTTTAAACATATATGTTGGGTATTATTCCATACACTGATTTAAAAATAAAATTATGAAAGGGACTGGAACCGTGAATGCCTCTTCTTTGTGCGAATGCTCTACCATTACGCTATTGCTACTTCATGTGATTTGCATAAACATTCTTTCTTATGCTCTTCCATGTGGGAATTGCTGACTGTAGCTAAGCAATGGGCACACACGCGCAAATACGCGCAACTATTTTGGGTATTTAAAAAAAATTATGGGTATGCGTTTTAAATGTGTGATGGGGGTTTACATTATCAGGCAGTGAGGTGTTGGGTGCAGGGACATTCGAGCGGACTCACTCTTGTTTCTTTGCTTTCTTTTTAAACACTTGCAGGGGCATGGACATTTGGACTGCTCGGCAGTCGGACATGCCCCCTGCTTTCTTACACAGTCCATGTAGGACTTACGGTTGAGTCAGCGTGCCCTCATGCATATTCATGGCACGCTGACATCATACCATTCAACTGCAGCCTCCGAGTAAGACTTATTAAGTCTTACATGGAGGATTTGTGAATCCGGGGGTGTATATTACATAAAGCTATTCTCTCTCCACTCTCCAAAATACTAGAGAGATGCATACACTTTCAGGTCTCAGACTGCCTCCTTACTAACAACCTCCTTTCCAATAGTCAGCATGGTTTCCAACCAAACCATAGCACTACCACTGCCTTACTCTCCTTTACTAACACTATCCTTCAGCATAAAAACAATGGCTATCTCTTCTCTGCTACTTTCCTAGACCTATCTAAACCATTTGACATGGTCCCACACAAACAACTTATCTCTGTCCTTAATAATATATCCTTCTCACAATCAGTTACCAACTGGTTTCAGAGTTACCTGTCTGACCGCCAACGATCTGTTGTATGACAGAATGACATATCTCCCCAACTACCTGTCTCCATAGGGTTTCCCCAAGGATCCATCCTTGGACCCCTACTCTTCTCTGTTTTCATCAATAATCTAGCCTCTGTCACCAAACATGGCACACTCATACAATACGCAGATGACTCAACCATCATCTGCTCAGTCCAGTCCCTACCCAAACTGCAAAAAGTCACACAGGAAGCCTTTTCCTCTGTTGAAACTTGGTTATCCAATGCCCAATTAATACTAAACCCAAACAAAACTAAACTACTCATTTTCCAACCCACCAAACATACTCAAAACAACTCTCACTTTAACATCACAGCAAAAGACAAAACCACTATATACCCAACTGAACACACCAAATTGCTAGGAGTGGAAACAGACAATAAACTAAAATTTGACATTCACATATCCATGACCATAAAAAATGTCCACAAAAATCTAGGAGTGTTATACAGAAATAAACAACTTCTCACCAAAGCAGCAAAGATTTCAATAGCAAATTCCCAGCTTATCTCCACCCTACTTTATGCCTCTCCAATATATACCAACCTAAGGCAATGTGATCTAAACAAGCTAGAGACCTGCTACAACAAAATCGCCAAATTCGCCATAGGGGCATCCTACCATAGTCACCACTGTCTCTCACTTGCTGAACTGGGCTGGCTTGAACTCCCTCACCTCCTTCAATTGTATAAACTCTCACTCGCCCACAAACTAGTAAACCATCCACTAAATGTCCCATCCCTCCAGAATCTACTCCAACCCTATCGCACCACCAGACCACTAAGATCCAGCAACAAAAATCACTTGCAGATCACTAAAGCCAATAACTCTGCTGGTGAAGCACTATTCTCTTGCACCATAGCCAAATTATGGAACTCCCTCCCACCCACAATTACCTCCATACCATCATGCACCTACTTCAAAACTTTACTAAAAGTGCACCTAAAAACATGCTGGCTATGCCCTTCCAACTCCCACTCTAATATCACCCACCCCATCCAACCACTACCTTTCTTTCCACTCCACTAACTACCTTGATTACAGCAAGCTCAGGTGCTCATAAGCCTAGTACTCATTATACAGCAGGAACTTCTTATTGTAACATTTGTTAATGTTGTTATGTACTTCACAGATAAAGATTCTAGTTGTCTACTGATGTACTATGTTCTTCATCTGTAAATATGTTGTAAGTAATCGCTATGTAAATTGTTAATCGCTATGTAATCCAATGTAACTACTGTCTGTTTATTTTAACTGTGGAGCTTTTCTCCCTGGGTCTCCGCTGAAAATGGACCTACGTCCAGTCGAACACTCCCGGTCAACAAATATAAATAAATAAATAATAAAGGAGCATTGGTGTAGTAATGTTTACAGTAGTGGCATTCAGGGAGATTTTGCACTACATAAAGGAGCATTGGTGTAGTAATGTTTGCAGCAATGGCATTTACAGAGACTGTATACTACATAAAGGAGCATTGGTGTAGTAATGTTTACACTAGTGGCATTCAGGGAGACTGTATACTACATAAAGGAGCATTGGTGTAGTAATGTTCGCACTATTGGCATTCATATAGGCTTTATACCGCATGAAAGCAACTGAGGATAAGTCAAGCACTATTTAGATCTGCTTATAACTTTGAGAAGGAGTTTAGTTATGTTCAATTTGTTGTGGAGTTAATAAGAATGGACTTTTTTTATATTACACAATAAAGGCTATGACTGAAAATGATTATCATTGTGAAAAAAATCTTATTTTTGTGAACTTTCCTCATAACATTTCCAGCAGAATGGTTGTCTTGCTGTTATGGATATGAATAGCATGTGTTTATCAGTGGCTTAAGTATGTATTGTCTGATATTCCAGCTACCAAGATTAGCTAGAAGCAAGGTTCTTATTATATTATTTTTGTTTAGGGTAGCCATTTAGATGTGCAGTCCCAATTGTAGTCACGCAGTAATAACAGTCAATGTATTTGTGGGGAATCCAAAAATGTGAGTAAAAATATTACATTTCAGTTAAGCAACAAAATCAGATTCATCATTCCCCTTCCACTTACAAGATTCTGAGTTAGCAGTCATCTGTAGACCATCTACAATGGACTAAAATTATTTTTGAACATGAAGACCATCTTTCTTCAAACAGAAACAAAGAAAATTCTTACAAAGAAGGAAAGGGTTTGTCGAAGTGATTTGTTTCTGTAGACTTGAAGGAACTGATCCAGACTTCATCAATCAGAGCTAACCTGGCACGTGGTTAACCTGATCTGTCACTGCTTCATTTGTCAGAATATATGTCAGGAGTTCTCAGTTCTGTAGTGACATTTGTTTAGGTGCATTTTTGTTCTTGACATTCAAAATGCGCATTCTATTCTTACAACTTTGAACTAGCTGCTTACAGTAAAAGTGTGCTATTGGCTACACTTCAGAAGAATATGGAGAAAGAATGGAGAAGTGCATATAATTACTCCTGGAAGTTATTTCACCTCTGACATCATTTTATGTATTTTCATGTTGCAATTTTGGACATGACCTGCATTTCTTGTTCACATTCATGATTGACCCAGTCATGAAAATAAGACAACACTTCAAATTAAAATTTATGTTAAATAATGCTTATTCTCTGAAATGCCTGAAATCACTGTAATATCTCCCCTTGTTTTCACATTTAATAAATATTAGTTTCCATGCAAAACCATACCCCACTGAAGCAAGAAATAACACCATACTTTTTTAATGTTTCTGAAGGTATCTTTACAAAGCTTAGCTTAGCTTGGGTCTGGTTATCAATCACAGCGGAAGGGAGTTTGTAATATATTACATTTTGTAACATATTACCTTTGCCCCACCATACACTGCCTTAGGAAATACAGAATACATTTATAACTATTTGCATTCTTAGTTGTAGGCTGTCTTCTTCCATGTTTGTTTAAATGCCTTAATTTAATTCTTCCAGGGCACATACTAACAAACTCTGTACACAAAGAGAATAAAAAAGGAAAGACAGCTGCACATTTCTAAATATCCTGCAACCAGCAATATGCCATGGTATTTTCTGCAGGTCTCTTCAGATTTTACATGTTTTGTCCTGTGCTCCACCCCCTTATGTGTCATTCACTGTCTAAAAAGTTAGAATGAAAATCTCAGAAATGGTGTAGGGATTCTTAATTTTTTTAACAGCTCTATCTTTCTCTTTCCCTTTCCCCATCTCATAGTCCTTACTCATAAAATGTTCATCTGTGAAACATTTTTGCTACATGACTGCCACTAGAGTACAATAGCCCCTATACATTGCAAGAGTGATAAATGAAATAATATATCTGTCAACACACAATTATCTTTGCCTGGATAATCCAGTAACCATACACTACATTCTATATGTCTGTCAATAGGTACTTTGTTAATCATATACATATGAATTCATTTATATATGTGCATCCTTTTCCAGTGTATAATGAGTTCTCAGCAAATGGATTTTTATATCTTGCCTTGTAAGGCCTAGAATTTTCTAGCCACTGTTAGCATAACCTTGCAGTCCAAATGTTTCTAAAATATTTATTAGCATGAGTATTACATAAAGTAACTTGCCCCTTCTTTTTTTTCCATTTGCCTTAACTTGTCTGCCGCAAACACATGAGACAAGTTTATTCTGCACTGTGTCAGCACCTAAACACAAGAGCAAATGTTCTATGGAATATCCTTTCTGCACTCTGTCACTGGCTACTGACAGAGAAGAGGAAGGACATGAAAACACATGTTCTGAACCTGAACTCTGCTCAGAAATTCAGCATCATATGATACATGATATCAATGGTCAAGCTCAGAGGTCAGATTTTGATTGAAGTCATACATCTATACCTATTAATTATTATTACTAAAAACACTTTGTTTACTCAGTGCACATAGAAAAAATCATTTCCAAATATTTTTACACAGTACATATAGAACCTAAGTTGTATTTTTATATCTGTGGAAATAAACTCTTACAGACAGAATTATAATTTGAATGTGGAATGAGAGAACATATCAGATATCACACCATAGAAGATGCATCATATCAGCTATCATACCATAGAAGATGCGTCAGCACCTTTGGTAGCACAGACTACCTTACTTCCCTGCATTCATCTTACAAGAACATATTGCCGTTAGTACAGGGGATGTATTCTATTCTTACCTTTAGTATAGATGGGTATGGGTTCTGTTCCCACAGCATAAAGATAGATTGCTCACAGTACAATACAGCATAAGGGGGGTGCTTCATTCCTAAATGTCTTGTCCTTCAGATGAGATATTAAACCTGGGTCCCATCTGCTTGAGATGGTGGATGAAAAGATACCATGGTTCCTAAAAAAGGAGAGAGATTTATTAACATTTACATTCATTTTATATAATGTAAAAATTTTAAATCAATTTACAAACTCTTTTTTTTACAGACATACTTAAAATTATTTACAAGTTATCAAAACAAAAGGACAACTTATCAACACAAAAGAACTTTACTAAACAGCTTGATTTATGGCTCTATTTTTTCTTTTCTATTTATCTTCTGTCCCTGCACCCGTTTTTTTCTACAACAATCTCCTTACTTCATCTAATACATCATCTTCCATATTCTTGTTGTATAACAAATTCTCAAATCTTTTTTTTCCACAGCACCCATATTGTCACAAACAGTACCATGTCCTTTTTATCAATCTCATCTTTCTATTTTTATCACACTTGTCATATATTATATTCATATTTCTACATTTAAACCCTTCTCATCTATATTCATTTTTATACTTTTCCTAATTTTTTTAATTCTGTTTGCAACCCCCCCCCAAAAAAAAAACAATCCTGGGGATTTAATAAAAACCATGTAGACATAGTGTAATGCCTACACAGAAGGTACTGTGGCCGTGTATGCAGAACCCTGATGGTAGAGCACTATGCATATTAATGAAGGTGCGTTACTGATGGAGAGCCATGTTACACGGTTATGGAATCAGTGTAGGGAGTATGTTACTGTGTCCGGAGATGAGTGACACACCCCCTGCACTGTCAAATTGCCGTATATCAATGTATGCATATGTAATAAAAAGTTTATTTTTTATTGATTTTTTTTGTGTGTGTTTGCAAGGTACAGCATGAAGCAATGGACATGTGCCAGACATCTAAAAATAGAAACTGGCTACATTTAATTATGAATGCAAAGGTCAAGTTTAAGCATAGCTGAGTGGGTTTGCATGTTATGCTGTGGTGCTCATCAGTGCTTAAACCTAGTGGAGAGATATATGTAAAAGCATAACTGCATTCCACATGGCCATTTAGCCAAATGGTTAGAGTGACAGCCTTATGTGCAGTAGGTACAGGGCTTGAATACAGAGACAGGATATTTTGTAAATACACATTATGAGAATTATGTTAAATCCTGATTACATTTTGTATGTTTACACAGACAGGTTATTAAATGTATTTAGCAAATACACATTTATGAGAAGTACTATTAAACCTTGATTGAATTTTGTATGAATGGACAGACAGGTTATTAATCATTTATGTTGCAAATACACATTATGAGAAGAATGTTTAAACCCTTGATTGACTATTGTGTGCATGCACAGACATGTTATTAAGCATTTATGTGGCAAATGCACATTATGAGATGTATTTTTAAATTCTGCTTTGCTGCAGTCAGCAAATCTCTGCTTAGCACAGCTAAGCCTTGCCTAGCACTGCTTGAACAAGGAATCTTTTAGCAGTGCTTAGCTGGTTTGCACATTGCTAAGCAGCACAAAGCACTGCTCAGATGAGCTTAGTAGGTTTGCACAGCACTAAGCAATGCACTGCATTTTTAAAAATAGCCCAATTTCAGTAAAGGGTGGGAAACAAGCTTATTTAAGTGCAACAAGTGGGAATACAGCAGAACCAGTTGGAGTTTAAACCTGGTAGGAGCTATGGCAGGGGTTGGAGAGGGTGCGTGCTTCCGGGCACAATGATAGGGCATTCTAGAGTACAGGGTCATGGTTGGACTCCTTGTAAAATACCATGATGTCTGGCTGCTGCAGAACCATTACCAAGGATCAAAGTACAAGTCAGAAGCCTGGGACTGGCTGGCACATGATCTCACCAGTGCTACAAGTATCCCCCACACAGTTGAGCAGGTCCATCATCATTTTGACAATCTGAAATAATGGAAGAGGGGTCTTCTGGACACCTGGGTCCAGGATGCTTAAGATGGGAATACCCCACAAGTTGTAAGTACAGTTTGCATTGTTTTACCAATACCTAATCTGAATGTGTAATATGTACGCATAATGGTGTGCTTCTCTCCCTACAGCTGCAGTGGAGGGAGCTCTCAGCCCAGAGGCCCATGCAGGGTGCGAGGCCAGGTTGCACCAGTGTGATGAGTACAGATGTATCTTGCAATCTATAGTCATATAAGAAAGAAGGAGTAGTATATTAACTGCCATTAGGTATATACAGTTTTGATTGTACTGCAATGAATGTGGTCACAGAGCTGGACTGCAATAAATGAATAATGCCAGGTATAGTTCAACAAAGATGAAAGCATGAAACCTGAGAATGTTAAGGAAATAAAGTTTCTACTGCATTAATTGTGTAATTACAGCTGTATTGCAACACCTGCATTATATGAACTGTTCTGCAACAAAAACTGGAAAATATACCAATGACTGCATGAAGCCACCCCTAATAAAGCTGTGTTTTGCAATATGTGTGTATTTTGAGCTGCTGCTCATGAAATAGAATACTATGTCTGCTATGAACCAAAAACACGAAGAATACCACTAAGTGATTGAAGGTGAGCAAATAAAGAGTGTTCTGCTAAACTGTAGATTTGGAGCTGTACCACAAGATATAATGCAGTATGATATTTGTTCTGCACTAAGATCTGAAGCAATAAGGTATATTGTGTATATCTGAATTGTCTTGTGTTAACTATTGCATTTCAGCTATAAGCATTGCTGCTCTGAGTCTGAGGTACACTGCTGCAGGCAAGTATGAAACTGTAATAGCTGTAGACTGCAAATATACCATCTGTAACTGTACATGGGTCAGGTAGTCAACCCAGCACTCCAATATGGTTTGTGCACATCACAAATATTTCCACCAACTAGGGTTATATTGAGTACACCTGCATTCTATTTATTAATGTACAGTTCACCTACTACCTGCATTATGTATGAATCTCATGTATGTTTATTCAACTGTTAGTGCAGTCTTGTATAGTAATCTACTTCTATTACCAGGTCATATTTTGTTAACAGGTGAGTTCTAGGCAAATATCAGTCAATTGACATGCGGCAGAAGCTCAGTAGCTCTGTTTGATAAATGCTGGGTCTGATGAACATTTTGACACACACAGACCAGGGTTCGAGTCTAGTAACAAATACTAGTAAATATTATTGAATCATTTATGTATTGTTAACAGATGTTCTGTACCACAGGAATTGCAAGTAAATAAATGGCTGCAGTAGCCCTTAGAATGTGTTAATAATTTGTGTGTTCAGATGTAACAGAGTGTTAACAGCATTGCTCAGCAATGTTATAAGACCTCAGAAAATAAAGGCAACACGTATAATACTAATAAAAGTTAATACAATAACTAAAATGTATACTGTTGGTATAGCTGTATGCCTGGTGTGTCTGTGAATGTCTGCTGATAGTCTAACCCAGTGGTGCACAACGTCTGGCCCCAGGGCCAAATCCAGCCCTCAATGCAACACCATCCAGTCATGCAAACTTTCCAGAACGTGCTTACTTACCTAATTGACTACAGTTGCACACACCTCTAATTTTAGCTGCGGAAGTAACTTCTCTTTGTTGTTTATAACTTGTAATCTGTAAACAGTAGTAACTTTCTGCAAGAGTTTGTAATAAGTCATGGCTGCAAGCCAAAAAAAGTTAAACACAAAGTTGATGTAGAAAACAGGCAATTTCATGACTGCTGTCTTAAGTAAAAATGCCAGTCACCTGTACCTGTTGTTAACTCATAATGACTTACTATGTTTTGAGGTGGCCTGCAGATGCATTAAGAATTTGTGTAATGGTCCCTCCCCACAAAAAGATTGTGAACCACTGGTCTAATCCCATGCCTGTCAAGGACAGCATGATAGTTGTATACTCTCTGTACTGTGCACGATACATGTCACTCAAGTGTCATGCTGTCATGAACTGTGATCACTGTTGCCTAATCTCTGTCACAGATCTATCATGGACATGATTTATGTCAATAGCCCAGTCACACTACATCAGTCCACAGTACACCTTGGCAGTCATATATGTCCCCCTGACATGTAATAGTCCTCGGTAGTTGTGTACCTGTAGGTGTTACAGCTTGGCCAATACTGTCCCATGAGATAGCTGGAGAGGAATGTACGTGCTACAGAAGCTATAGGGCATATGTATGCATAAAGGAATGGCAGACCTGCAGAGTATATAAGAGTACTGTTGCAAAAAATATAGCCTATACTGGTATTAATGGACTGTATTTATCTCTGCCCCCACCCCTTATCTGCATCATAATTATTATTGTTATACATCAGTTATGGTTTACTATTAACATATGTTCTTCTCAAAACCTTCTGTTGGCCCTTGTGCTTTATTATTGTTATGCACTACAATGGTTGCATACTAACATACCTTATTGAATTACCTATGTCGTTGGCCTTATGCCGTAACTGTTACTGGCCATCTGTTACTATACTGACTGTTATCTCACTTATTGTTGTGTTCAATACACTATACAACGTTATGTTACTGGGTTATTTGCAACATTCTGGCATGCTATTATAACTAACTAAATGTTATATTCATTACTAACCTATACACTTTGAAATACCTTGACATCATAGCTCGACTAGGTAGGCCGGTTCCTGCAATCCACCTATCCTACCTCAGTCGGCCGTGGCACTGGGTCCCAGCATATCTGGGACACAAGCCAGTGGTGCCCCCTCCACTGGCCCTTCACCACCTATGGGTGAAACCTCCTCAGGGGACAGGGCCCATCCTCCCCTGGGATTAAGGATGGAAGGGGGGGTTGTCAACCAGGAACAGCTACTGGTGATGGTGGGCAGGATCATGCATCATGGCTATAAGAATTGCTTTTTCCAGATTGAGGGCAGACTCACCAACTTGGAGGGGCAAGATGGCTCCGGCACCCAGCCTCGAGCACAGCCACCTTTGGAGCAGTGAAGGAGCAGTGTTGACTGCCTTCCTAGATGGGAGCTCTGTCTCACTGCTGCCATCTGGGGGCACATAGCTGTCTGATTCCACAACACCCTCTCCATCTAAGGTGTTTACTCCCCTCATGTGTCACACACCATCCCATATGCTGTCTTGTTTGTCTGCAAATGCAACCTCTCCTACCCAGCTTACCTCCCCACATGTACCTATATCCCTTCCCCAACATTCCACTCTCACCTTAAAAAAAAGGCACCTGTTCCAGAAAACAAATATCACCTCATATATAGTTCTCCATTTTGCACCTTCTCCACTGGACAAAATTTAGAAGTTATGTACCTACCATAATGTTCCATGTTAGTTGTCTTCTTCTCACCTTCTTTCTTGCTAGATGGGTTCGGAGTCGATCCTCGGCTCCGACTCGGCCATTCTAAAAGCTTGAGAGCTAGTTCCACCAGCTCGAGGCTCCCCTATATCCCACAATGCTAGGCGGTAACTCCTCAGATCTCGTTTGAAAGCTAAGGCCAGCAATAAAAATCCCATAAGGAACCAAGAAAACTCCTCTAGGTCTGTCCTGGCTAGGGGGAAGGAGGGTGGGATGCAAGAAAGAAGGCGAGAAGAAGACAACTAACATGGAACGTTATGGTAGGTACATAACTTCTAAATGTTAAGTTGTCAATCTCGCCTTCATTCTTGCTGGATGGGACCGCGTCCCTAGCACCTTGTCCCGGGTGGCCTATCGGAACAGACTCTTGAGTATAGTGGAACCAAAGTTGGCTCGGTCTCTAGAGGCCAAGTCCAACTTATAATGAGAAATGAAGGTATGGGGAGAAGCCCAAGTAGCTGCAGAACAAATCGAATCAATTGGCAGCCTATCTTGGAAAGCTATAGAAGTGGCTAAAGCTCTAGTTGAATCTGGGTTTGGATGGCAACCGTTGATGTCTTATCTCATACACTAGGGTAATCAACGAAGTAAGCCATCTAGAGAGAGAGACTTTAGAAACTGGAAGGCCCATTCTACCTTCTGCATAAGAAACAAACAGTTGGTCAGATTTCCTGAATTGTTTGGTCCTGTCTAAATAGTACCTAAGTTGGCGATGAATATCTAAACAGTGTAACTTTTGTTCTGACCTATTAGAATAATTTGGGAAGAAAACAGGAAGCTCAATGGTTTGATTCAAATTTGCCAATGAAGCTACTTTGGGCAAAAAAGATGGGTTAGTACGCAAGGACACTCTGTCTTTATGAAATACCAAATAAGGGGGTCGACTACACAGAGCATGGAGTTCGGAGACTCTTCTAGCTGAGGTGATAGCTGCTAAAAGGAGTGTCTTCCAAGAAAGTAACTTTATAGAACATGAAGCCACAGGTTCAAAGGGGGGAAGAATTAAGGATGTCAGAACCAAATTGAGATCCCATTGAGGAGGAGGATCTCTGATGGGTGGTTTGAGGAGAAAAACTCCCTTTAAAAAAGCCTTGCAGAGTTTGTGAGACATAATGGAGGACTCTGAGACTCCAACATGAAAGTTCGATATTGCTGCCAATTGAACTCTAATGGTAGATGGGGACGAACCTGAGTGGAAAAGTTCGGCTAGAAAGTCTAGAACTGTTTGAATAGAAGCAGTGAAAGGATCTATATTCTTTGACTGCGCCCAATAGGAAAACGTTTCCACTTGCTAAGATAAATCTTCCGAGTGGAAGATTTATGAGAAGCTATCAAGATATCTCTAACTGAGTGAGATATCAAAGGAAGCCTGGCTAAAGTCGGAATATGATGGAACCACACTGTGAGGTTCAGAGAGGGAAGGGAGTGGTGCAACTGACCCGACTGATGGGTCAAGAGGTCTGGAACTGGGTCCAGATGCCAAGGTTGTTCCAACAGATAACGGTGGAGAAAAGGGAACCAAACCTGTCGAGGCCAGTAAGGTGCAATGAGGATCATGGAAGCTTCCTGAGTGATGGCTTTCTGTATCAGCTGGGATATTAGTGGGAAGGGAGGAAAGGCATACAGAAGTCCCCGGGGCCAAACGTGCACTAGATCGTCCCTGCTGGGGTGGCCTGGTTGGGGAAAGAGGGTGAAAAAATCGTCGCACTTGCTGTTTTGGAGAGTAGCGAAAAGGTCGCAGCAAGGCCTGCCCCACTTTTGAAAAACTTTCTCCAACACTGAATTGTTCAGAGACTACTCGTGAGGCATGAGAATAGCTCTGCTCAATTTGTCTGCAATCACATTGGACTTCCCGGGGATGTGCGTTGCTAACAGAAATCGCTGAGAAGAAATCGCCCATTGCCACAGTCTGAGTGCCTCTCGACATAGGGGGTAAGATCTGGTTCCGCCTTGTTTGTTGATGTACCACACTACAGACATGTTGTCTGTTTGAATTGCTATAGTTCCCTTGGGAAGAGAGTCTTGTAGGGCTTGCAACGCTAGAAGCACTGCTCTCATCTCTAGGACGTTTATGTGCAAGTGGCACTCGAACGGTTGCCACATGCCCTGGACTGTCCTGCCCTGGAAATGCCCCCCCACCCGATCAGGGAGGCGTCCATTGTTAATGTAGCAACCAGAGGGGGAGGGACAAAAGGCCGCCGCCATAATCCCTAAGACTTTCAGGATCAGTCTGGCTTTGACTTTGTTGCTCTGCAAGACAAGAAAGACCTGTTTGTGTATGTCTGCTATCCTCTGCTCTGTGAGTCTGGCTGACATCTTGACTGTGTCTAGATTTGCGCCTATGAAGGTAATAACACGACAAGGTGACAAGACAGACTTTTCGTAGTTTATTGATATGCCTAGTGCCTGACATGTGTAAAAAGTGTAGTCTCTGGCGAGAAGTAAAAGATGCTTGGTGGGGGCTGTAAGGAGCCAGTCATCTAAATAAGGAAACACCTGGAATCCTTGTCGTCTCAGGTGAGAGGCTACCACTGCCATGCATTTAGTAAACACTCGGGGGGCTGTAGTGAGGCCAAAGGGCAGGGCTCTGAATTGAAAATGACTGGTTCCCAGCCTGAAGCGGAGAAATCTCCTGGAGCGTCGACTCATCTTGATGTGATAGTACGCATCCTGGAGATCTATCTAGCACATCCAGTTGTCCCGCCCCAAAAGGGGAAGAATGGACTGCAGCATGACCATCCGGAACTTTGTTTTCTTGACAAACTTGTTCAAGTTGCTGAGATCCAAAATGGGTCTCCAGTCCCCTGTTTTCTTTGGAACCAAAAAGAATTTGGAGTAGATTCCGGATCCTACTTGGTCTGCTGGAACTGGTTGAATGGCTCTTTCTGCGAGCAGCTTTGAAATTTCTAATGCTGCTTGCTCCCTTTGACTGGTTGGAACGTCTGGAAGGGATTTTTTGGACTGCTTTGGAATGAAAAGGAAAGGGATTCTGTAGCCTTCGGAAATGATAGACTGTACCCACTTGTCTTGAGTTAGGGATAGCCAGGCTTTTGGGTACAGTGACAACCTTCCCCCGACTGCCTCCGAAGGTGGGCAGTCGGGCAACACCTCAGGGATGCTGAAAGGGCTTGTCGGAAAAGGATTCTCAACTGCCCTGATTCTGCGGGCCCCCTCTGCCCCTGGGACGGCGTCTACCATTGTTGTTCCCCCCTCTGCCTCTAGAGGGAAATGACTCTGTCGCCAGGCAAGTCTCCTTGAGATTGTTTATGAACCACATCTTTCCCCTTCTGACCTTTGCGGTAAGGTCTAGAAGGAGTAGAAAAATGGACTCCGACGGCAGAAAGAGTCTTGCCATCAGTCTCGCACCTAGTCAGGGTTTCCTTCACTTGAGGACCAAAAAGGGATGATCCATCAAAGAGGGAATTAGTGAAGGACGCCTTAAAAGGGTCCGCAAAGTTACAAAGCCGCATCTAGGTGTGCCTACGCAAGGCTACACCTGTACCTGCCGCTCTACTTGCTCCATCCGCCGCATATGAAAGGAGGCGCATGGAAGAGTTGGTTATAGAATTAAGGGTAGCCAGCTGAGAGTACATCCTATCCTGAAAACCCGCAGCTGTTGGGTCCTTCAACATTTCACTCGCTTCTTTGAGTAAATCCCTCTGAAGACGAGTAAAATGACACAGGTAATTCAGCTATCTCATAGTAAAGGTCGCTTACGAGAACATCCGCTTCCCGTACCTGTCCATCGACCTAAACTCCTTGTTAGGAGGATGAACAGGCACCGAAGGATCAGCTAACTCCTTCTTGGTAGCCACAGCCACCACCATAGCATCAACAGAGATGCCTTTGGTCAGAAATTCTTTATCCTTGAGGGCCGTGATGAACTTTGATGGTCTCCTGGGGGTGGGTTCCACTGAGTCAGGAGCCGCCCAAGCCTTCTTTGCCACCACTTGCATAAGGGGGTCAAAGGGAGGGGACACGCAGGAGGTGGAAGGGCGAGAACCAAACACCTCAAGATACACTGATTCATCCTCTGAAGGGTTGAGGGATGGCCAATTCCCCCTCTGTTTTAAGATTTCAAGGATGTCTACAAAGGAGACATCTTCAGAGGGGGAACGAGGGGAACCTTCAGAATCCTCTAAATCAGTGTCAGAGGTGACAGACTCAGGGGAGTCAATGTGCTTCCTCTTGCACTGTCTCTTCCTAGGGGGCTCTCCTACAGGGTCAGGAGAGGCCTCGGAAGAGGAGGGGATCCCCACAGGGGAAACTTGAGGAGCTGGCTCTCTGCGGTCGGGGATGAGAGAGTGAGTAGAAATCACCGGAGGCACCATAGAGGGAGGGGCAGAAAGAACCAACTGTGGAGTTGAACCTGGTTCCAACACGCTTCTCATGACCTCAAAGGCACCCCTGTCAGGCAGAGCCGGAGGTCTCCGTTCCAAAAAACTGGAAACCTCCCCCGGCACCGACAGTGATGGCTCCGAGGCCGATGTCGGAGCTGAACTCACCAGCGCCGAAGCACCGAGAGGGAGAGCGGGGTCGGACAAGGGTCCAATGCCACTCGCCCCCTCGGAGCCGACGAGGGAAGTCCAGCGCCGAGATTCTTCCAAGGAAGACATCGGAGCCGACGATGGAACCGAAGACAAAGGTATCGGTTCCGACGCTACCACAGTCTCGGGTCCGAGCCGCCCCGGCTCCGAACTCAAAAGAGTCAGAGGAGGAATTTGAGTGATAGGAGTAGGTCTCGACTGTTGAGTCAGACTTTGAAGCATCTGGGCTAATGCCTCGGACTTAAGAAGTCGACTCACTACTCTCTGAAGGTCATGGTCTGATAACCTGGAAGACCTAGAAGAGTGGGATCTATGGCTCCGTTCAGACAGCAAGGGTGATGCTGGAGCCGAATGAACGGAGCCAATAGATGGAGATCGGGACCTTTTCTTAGATGTCGGTTCCGATAAAATAATCGGAGCCGACAAAGTAATGTCTTCCTCGGCTCTGGCCGGAGCCGAGGACATCGTAGGGGCTTGTATTCGAGATTCATCGGCTCCGGCCAGAGCCGATGTTCGAATAGCTTTAGGGCCTCCAGAAGACGGCTCAGATGCTGGAGCCAAAGGTCTGGAAGACTTAGAGTGTTTCCCCAATGACTGAGTTGAGGGACCCTCAGGCTTAAGTAAGCCCCTTAAGATAAGTTTATTTTTTTCACTCCTGCAGGACTCTAGGGCTGAAGCCATGGCAAACAGCACATGGGTCCTGCAGGTGCAAAGGTCCCAGGCAGTACACACAAGAAGTGTGGCTGTCTGTCAGAGACATCTTCTGACAGCATGAGTCACACTTCTTAAAGCCTGAGACCTTTGATTCCTTAGACATATCTAAGGGAAAAGTGTAATCACACAAGCACACACACACACCGATTACACTTAGGAGAAATTTAAAACTAATTTAAATTAAATTATAGTAACTAGAAATAAAAATCCCTACAAAACACAGTCACTCAGTAGGAAGGGAGGGACTGGGCCTAGGGCCCGATGGAAAATTTCTAGAGATTTGTGGAAAAAAAGGGGGTGGAAATCTAACGGGAATGGGATAGACTATTTCCAAACTAACTATATATATAAAAAACTAACTTTAACAGGGGGAAAAAAAGCTAAGAAACTAGTTCTTTACCAAAAACTAACCTGAGCCGGTAGGAACACACCTCGATCGCTGTAGCGGCAAATGAGATCTGGGGAGTTACCGCCTAGCATTGTGGGATATAGGGGAGCTTCAAGCCGGTGGAACTAGCTCTCGAGCTTTTAGAGTGGCCGAGTCGGAGCCAAGGATCGGCTCCGAACCCATCCAGCAAGAATGAAGGCGAGATTGACAACTTAACATCAATTATTAAATGAATTAATCGACACAGTTATGTTGCCCTCAGCCCTCCCTCTGGGGTGTGAGGCTCCAAATTCCAAATTCTCTACAACCTGCACAGCTGCTACTGTACAAGAAATGGGGAACTATTATCCTTTCCTACACTGTTCCTGCACATCCCTACCTGCCTTTCGGTATGTTTCTCGCTGCTGGCCCCATTTCACCACTTTCCTATCACCCCTTTTTTCTTTTTTTATAATTAGTGCGAGTTTAAGTGGAGCTAAGTGTCACAGTAAGCCACGCAAACCCGCGTAAAACTGCTTAAAGGTGCTTTTAATTAGCTTCTGTGTTTCTGACCCTGTTAGGCACACCTGCAAAATAATCATCCCCTACCAAATCTCACACCCAGGCCCCTGTCAACTACAGCACAGTGCACTAGCCTGCTAGGCCACTCAGCTCTGAAGTAAAACAGGTGTTTCCATAAACATAACCTTATTGCCAATGACACACTGCATGTCCATATAATGGAAAAATTGGCAGTGTACTTGGGACTGTAATGCAGACACCAAACCAGTACACAGCCAAATAAATAATGATGGATGTACATGAGGCCTGGGATAGCAGGTTTAGCTGTCAACTGCACAGACTGTTGCAGAATGTCCACAGTTGTGCCACTTACTTTTGGCATGGTTTTCACAAAACCTTTTCTGTGCACTAAAGTACTGACAAGTCAGTGCAGATTGAGGTTAGAAAATCATGACAGACAGTTCAGTGCCGTGTGCCATACCCATCTGAACATACATGCTAATGTGAATTCTGTGTAACAGACTGTATGCATGAACATATATCTTGCAAATGCACCTTCTGCAGTATTGACTCAGTAGCTCATTCTGTTAAATTCATAGCATGCTGTGCATTTTGCTACTCACAGTCCTGGGTTTGAATCCATTATGTTGAGCTTCAATTACATGCTTGTGAACACAACAAATAATAACTGAGTCCTGCAATTTTAATCAAAACAGGTTGCAGCTACTGTATTCACTGTTAGCATCTCAAAGGCCTGTAGGTAGGGACACACTGCACAAATATGTATAGGCTACCTATATACCACCTACCACTTCCTGATTGGCACTGTTACATAACATATGTACCTTAAGCACATGCCTCGCATGGACTGTTATGACTGCCCTCACCCTGGACATGCTGTAATGACAGAGGTGACACTGATCCCTGACTGACACATACAGCTTGCTGTCCTCCAGTGTGTTCACACTACCCAGTATGAGTCCTGGGCAAAAAGCAACAGCTGGAGCCTGCAACATATGCAGCAGTATGTTCAGCTACCTGTTACAGATCTGTTATACCTCACAACTCCATAGAACAAGGGATCCACACAGCACCCATACATAAAGGGTAGGGGGGCAAAGGTTAAGTGACAGGGACATGTGTCACAGTCTGCCCCTACAAACATACACAACTGATAGACCAACAGCTACTGCAGCAGAATGCATATTCTGATGTGTATGATGTATGACAGTCACAAGTGGCTTCCCCCTTACTGACCTCAACCCACATTGTTTAACACTGAACTGCCACATAATCAGAAAGTCATTTGACAATGCCCAAACATAGAATGCAAAACTGAGGCCATACCACATAAATCCCAACAGTGGACAACATTTGTACCAGGTTCCTATTAGATGACCAAAGACGCATTTTTTCAAATGTGTCTTGGTCAAACTTGAAAAAACGAAAAGGCAAAGTGATGAAGCGGCATATAAGCAAATTCTTTCCCTGGGAAAGAATTTGCTTGGCCGCGTCTGTTACTTTGCCATTTTCGTCACTGTAGTGCGATCTCATAGTTGGTATATTTAAGTAGGGGGTGTGGGGGGCACAGCCCCCCATGTCGGGGGGTATGGGGGGTGAAGCCCCCCACTTTATGTTATGTTTTAAGTGGGGGCTTTTTTGGAACAGCAATTTTTTTTTCCCTTGGAAAAAAATCTCTGTTCTAAGCATTCAAGTTTGTATGCTTTCACTTACATGGGGTTGATAAATCATCATACTCTTTTCTAAGCATTCGATGATTTAATATACACCCTTTGTACCTACCCTCTGTGATGCTGTAGTCCCCAAACCTCAGTAATGTCCATCTCAAAGACTAGGAAAGGAGTCTTGCCTACATGAAGGCCTTAAATATTGCACTGTTGTGTCATATCATTGGCTAATGAAAGTGCAACCCAGCTGTTCTGGATGCATTTAGCAAGTCTGAGTCACAGATTGGTGCACTCACCTGTTATTGAGCATTACCTACAAAAGGCAAGCTGCTGGCTATAGTAAACAGGTCTGTAACTTACTTTTCTAAGACAGACTGCAATTTTGGAAGCATTTTTCTTTAGGATTCCTGCATAAAAGGATTACATCACCCTACCAGGTATGTAATATAAGTGCCCATATCATGGGATGCAGATGGGAGGATGCAGTTATAGGGAATAGGGATTACAACAGAAGGCCTCTAGTACATCTCTGGGAATGACATGTTGCTGATAGTCTGCTGTCCAACAGCTGCAGGCATGCTTCTCAACTCTGCCTGCTGTGACTTAGATCATAGCTGTGGCCCTCTCACTCCCTCCTACAATGATTGTCTCCTGTACAAATGTCACTGGAATGTGTGTTAGACATAGTGACAGTAAGTAATGGTGGTTACAGCTGGCATATCACATGATATACTGTCATTCAGGTCCTCTCAGTCTGTGAATGTCATAACAGAATAGTGCAGACATTGTACCAGTGTCCTTGACTATCCCTGATATACTCTGGCTAGGTCACTGTTTTGTCGACATTCATATCTCATCACTTGACGACTATGGTTATCATACCTAGCAGCCCCGTGCAGGAGGACTGCAGGTCATAGCCATTAGTAGTGGGGGGACACAGGCCCAACCTCAGTGACAGAGTGTACATACTGATCATAAAAGGTAAGGGTATGAATACAGTAACAGATATTACTGTAGCATAACTGTTTTATGATGGTTCTGGCGTGTGACAGCCGATTCCCCACATTCTCAGAACAACCATCAATTATTGTCCAACCATTTGCCAGACATCCACATGTTTCTGGCAAAGGGACCACATATATCAGGCACATGTACACATTCCACAAACATCTGTGTACTGGAGAAGTAGGACACCTACAGACATGATACTCTACAGCATGTTTGCATTGCTGTCTGTCACTGTGGCACACACATGTTGCTGGACTGTCTCCATATAATCGTAATAATGCACAGCTATTTGCCGAACAGTGGCCATCTGACATGGTACTGGGATTTTGCCCATAGGAAACACACCACAGTAGATGGCATTGATGGGAATCGAGACATACAGCCCACTCCGTCATGGCACACAGGGACATAACTGGTATTGGTACTATGTTGCTGATAGCCACATGCAAAATGTGCTGGTAGATGGCGGGGTATGATGTGGGAGGTAGCAGTGGATAGTGCAGGCCAATTTGGATGTGCAGGGTCTGTACATAGTGAAGAGTAATGTATGTGGTCCTGTGATCTGTTCCCCTCTTCTTGTCTTTCAGAAAGGATGTATAGAGGGAGGCACCCGTCATTTTTCAGCTATGGAAAATGATGTTATCCTGGATGGCCTCAGACTACATTATGACATTCTGTTGTTCAGGACTCGCCAGAATCATGAGCAACATGCAGCACTGTTGGCTGACCTCATCACAGCAGTCAACTGCATAGGGCTACAGGACAGAAGCTATGAGCAGGTCCACCACAGAGTGACAGACATGGTAAATGCTGCATGGCAAAGGGCTGCTGCTATGGCCAGGGACCATGCTGCCAACGGTTGAGGGCCTGCAGCAGTAGAACCACTCTCGGCCACAGAAGAATTCCTGGTGAACCTGTGATTAACTACCTGCTCTCAAGCATCTGTCACTCCATCCACTGTGGAGGTGGGTGCCACAGCATCCACAGCAGGGGACCGTCCAGGTAAGCCTCCTGTGTTCATCACTGTAATACTGTGTCAGTCATTGTGGCAGCCTCTGTATACCAGTACATGGATGTCAGGTCAATCTGCACTGGGGAGGGTTGTTTGTAACTCACAGCTGTGCACACATACTCAGAATGTCAGCAATGTAGTCAATATCACAATACCTACTGTACATGTTAATATCTGCACATTTTATCATGTAACAATGCCACATTTGGTATTGCTGACTATACCTTTCCCTCATATTTCCATAAGTAGGTCAGGTGTGGCTGGAGTCCAACTTCCAGTACCCAGTGAGTGTGATGCTTTTTTGTATGGATCATATATATCCTAAGAATGTTAAGGGCTGCCATTTTGCTGTATAAACAACTGATATGCTTAGCCAGAGTACAGTACTTGTATGTTAATTTTCAGAGGGGTTAACTGAAGTACATTGAATTGGTAGTCACAGTAGTGTATATGCAGGAGCTGTAACATATTTGCACTTATTTTTGTGAAGGTCTATGCAATCTGCTATACAGGGGGCAATAGTATCCTCAAGATGGGTGCACTGTGTTTTAGGTGTAGGTCTGTCACATACACTGACGTATCTCTTATCTTATAGGTATATATTAGTGGCAACATTAACCAGACATAGCTGCAGTGCATGTGGTTTAATTGGCCCGTCTTGTCTGTGTATGTTGTAGTCTGCTTGTGTGTTGTGCATGAGATCAGGAATAAGACGTGGTATGTCTAATGCGGTTTTGGCACCTCATTTGTATGTGTGTGTGTGGATCACCATACATAGTAGTGCAGGTAGTAATGTACTTATTTTGTCTTCCTCCTCACATGTAACCATGGGGGTTGGAGTCTGTCCTCCTCACAACTTGATGTCAGTGTCTCATCAGACTCCAATGATGATGGTGGCCATAGGGAGGCACTGGAGGGGTTATTGGGGGCTGAATCTGTCCCATGGGTAGAAATCCCACTTCCTTGCCCTTTGTAACTGCACACAGTCAGTATGCCCACACATATCCAGTCCCTGGTGGCCACAGACATTTGACAGTCAGAGTATGGTGACATCAAACAGGACAGTGTGGCAACAATGGCATCAGTGAGTGTAGATACTAGCCATAGCCAGACAGCTGGTGAGGTCCTACACAGGCAGAGTGACAAGGATGCTCAAAGGAGGACTGTTTCCCATCCAGAACCTGTCACAGGTGTCACATCACGAGTCACCCAATGAAGTTTCATGCCATCATGGAGGCACAGGCGCATTCCAAATGCAACACCAGATGGATGCTCAGGATCATGGATGCATCACTGTCTGACATCCATGACTCCCTTCACTACACTGGTGATGCCATGCGTCATTTCACTGATATAGTGGACAGACAGTGGGTTGAAACATTGTCAGTCCTTGACCTCACATTGTCTGTGCTAGAACATATGGTGGGAGTAGGGCATCAGACACATGGACGAAGGTCAGCAACCCCATCCGCTGAGACTTCACGTGGCTGTGCACACTTACGCTTCCATAGTGGCAGTATTTCCAACACTACAGAAGGGAAGGTGTTATCCACACAATGATGTGACAGGACATGGGCACATGGTCCTGAGTGGTCCCATGAGGGACACAGGCGCAGCAGACTCCAGTCACCATCAGCAACTAGTACCGCATCTTCCCTGGAAATAGTGCTGCTAGTGCCACTCCTGGCAGAGCCAGTTTCTGTGTTCTTGGACAGAGACGGTGAATTGTCCATTCTGCCATGTACAGTCCACAGCTGTCCAACATGCTCACATGTAGGGTTAGCACATGGCTTGACTGTGTAAGCACACACACACTCATTCATCACTGTCACATGCAGGTCACCAACAGACACATACAGCACCACCCCATGCCCAGCTGACCATCACCCCTTTCTGACTCCCACACATGATGTCAACTGTTTGGCAAATCCTAGGCCTCTGGCACCCCCACACCACACCTTGTTCTTGTGGTGATACCTGTACCACATCCATGACATCTATGCCATCAATGCAGGGACATGCAAATATATGACTGATGCACAAGGTGACAATAGTGCATTACATGACATGTTATAGTGCGGTTGTGTTATCCCATGACAGATGCTGTATGTTGGGGTGTGTCATGAGTACACATCAAAGTGTTTGTACCTTTGTGGCATGATGTTAGATTGGCGGTGGTGTTGCAGACTGACAGGTGTTCCTCTGACCTATGTATATTTCTGTTGCAAAGGTCTGAGTAGCTACACTGTGGAGACTTGGTGGCAGTACAGTGGCTCAGGATGGCATGGTTGCAAAGCAGAAATATGACATCAGCAAGGTATGGCTGTATATGTGCATGGTTACCTAGGTTCGTATGTGTAGAACAGTGTGTCAGGGGCAATGAGGGCATACAGCATAATCCTGCATGCATACCCCATGACAATGCATCCTACCTTTGATACCTGTCACCTGGGTGTTATGTACTTACATATGTAGGTGATGGCAGATAGCATTTATACCTAGGTAGATGTGGGCTATTTAGGGCCAGCAGCTACTCACAGGGTCTGCAAATGTATAACCATTGCACACACATAGGCAAGACAGACACACTGCTGCAATGGGATATATTTACACAAATGCACACACACTCACAGAGTTGCACTTTTTGAGATTAGAATCCCTACCTGGTAGTATATACTATAGTACTACATATGTATTGCATGCACCATGGAGCTTACGTGTTGTGAGATTGTCTGCCAGTGCTGTTAAGGTGGATGACATCAGCAGGCCCTGTACAAAAGGCCAACAGGGGGGTTGACATAGCCTGAAAAGTTATAACCATTGCACACAGATAGGAAAGACAGACACACTGCTGCAAGGGGGTATATTTACACACACACACACACACACACACACACACACACACACACTTGGCCTTTTTTGAGATTAGAACTTCTACCTCTCTCGTAGTTTATACTACAATATTATGTGCTTATTGCATGTGCCACAGAGCTTATGTGTGCCAAGAGTGTCTGCCAGTGCTGTTAAGGTGGATTACATCAGCAACTGTTGACAAGGAGTTCACTATTGTGGAGGATGCTAGTCACAGGGCCATAAAATGATTGACCACTCCACAGACATAGGCCTGTCTGTACTGCTGTATGGTAAACATGTACATATACACACACAGAAGGTGGCTGATGTGAGATTAGAACCCCTACCTGCCAACTATTGCAGACTACATCTCATAGTAATAGTTTTATTTATATATATATATATATATATATATATATATATATATATATATATATATATAAATGTGTGTGTGTGTGTGTGTCACATACTGATAGACTAGGGTAATCATGTCTGAGATGGATCGGGAGAGACAGATAGATATACATACCTGTCTGTATGTACAGACATATATTCACATCTCAGTTTTATAGGCAGATGAGGTATCAGACATGGGCTGATATTAGTTAAATGTAGGAGCATGCCCAGTGTGACCATCAGTACTTAAAAGGTGACTCCAGGCCAGACCTACCTGTACTCTAGTCTGGGATTTTGTATGTGCAGCCAACTGGCTGTTGCACCTGATTCAACAGTTCAGCACCTTCATGATATTATGTTCAAGGGATTCCCCGGCTGTGTGCTGCACATAATATCTGAATCATACCTAGGGTGTGAACAGACTATAATAGACTGTACAGGGTTTTGCATCATATTTCTCATTCGTTTTACATAGCATTGTGATTTCTGAGTACATCAGTGGCAAATCATTATAGACTGACATTAGGAACTGATGACAGACAGTTGATTTACTGACTCCATACACAGCAGGGAACCCATGCTACTGGACAACCTGTTATTCTCTGCTCTTTCTACATTTGTGTGGCCACTAGTTAATCCTTCTTTATATATGTGGGCCTTTGTCCCACTCCTGTTCATGGCTTTTTCCATATTTCTTGCTATAAATAGTTGTAGGTATGCTGTGACTAGGGTACATGATGTAACACCACATAAAGGGTTACAGACTTCACACCACTGACTGTACATGTTTTTCAGGAGGTCCAGCATTTCACCCCATATGTCTGTTCTGCTCCTCAGACAGTTGTGTTGTTTTGGTAATATACTACTACATGGTGCCCACTGATTTGTAAGTACTGACACAGTTACATGATGGCCTTTACATCCTGCTGCTTCTCTGATTTGTTGCAACCTGCTGTTATATTAGCCACCTTCTAGGTTACTCACAGCATGTGTAATGTCCATAGCTGTGGCCCCCTGCTCTCCATTGTCTCTGGCATTGTCCAGCTTTCTTGCAGTAACAAATAGTGACATATTGACAGTCTGTGGGATTCCTACAATGGGAGTACCTCACATGCAAAATTGTAGATGCAGCCAGCTTTGAACCATGAAAACCATCAACTATGCTAATGTACTTAGCGCAATAAGCAACACCCACCACCAAAAAGTAATGTTTAATTCCTGATACTATAAACAGCAGGCAGACATACACTTTGACCCCTACATATTGATGAAATAGAACATGTTGCCAGGTTGTTTTGGACAGCTCAGGGATTGTGTGGTCTGCTACTATAACCTTGCAAACATACTGTTACTGCAGTTGTATTGGTACACATCTGTGTTAGGGGTAGGGGACTCTAGCATTGACAGTCATGTGTCTGTCCTATGACCCCACTATTTGGCATTTTCCTCACATACTGCAGTGGGTTTTGCTGCCTTGTGGCCTATTGCATATTATGGGGCAGCCAGTATTAGACAGAGAGTTCCTGTTGTCACACATAGCTGTTATTTCTCTGCAGGTAGCCCAGTAGCCCACTCTATTCCCTTGCATACATGCAGCAGGTCCATACATATGCTACCGTAGTCTAGTACCCCATATATTTGTTGTACAGAAGATTGACTTACCTTGTGAATGCAGCAGTTGAGATAACAGTGCTTCAGGGCTGACTCTGTCTGATGCACACAGTACACAGCCAATACATGGAAAGGTACAGGTTGTGTCATTTGGCTGGCATCCTTTTTAGTTTGTATGTGAGTTAGAGTGAGGTATCAGTCCATAGGACCCTAGGTTGTCAGTGCATGTGCTATGCATTGCTTCTTGGCAAAAGCGAAGGAATACTGGTCATGCCTACATCTGTCTACAGGGACAGGCTCAGGGGGGTTCCTACTCTGAGTCCCCCTGTGGGTGTGGCTGTGAGGACCTTGGCATTGATGGTGGCTGTGTGCCCCTTCCCTGTAATGATTCTGCCACAGCTGTTTCTGCAGGGTCATATTATGTAACATGGTACAGACTGTGAGCATCTGTGTACATGTGGCTGGATAGTACTGCAGGGCTCCACCAGATATATCGAGGCAGTGGAACCATGATTTGAGCAGCCCAAACACACACTCTATGATGTTCCTATTTTGTGTGTGTGCCTTATTACTGCGTTCTTCAGTAGGAGTGTGTGCATTTCTGATGGGCGTCATCATCCACAGTTCCAGTGCATAGCCAGCAGCCCCCAGTAGATGGCCATATGGGATTCCCCCTGGCAAACATCTGGTACAGCTGTATTGCATGCCAGATATGGGAGTTGTGATAACTGCCAGGGCTGACAGCACACACACTCATGATAATACCCTGAGTTTTGCACATGACCTGGCAGTTGATGGACTAATACCCCTTGCAGTTGACGTAGACTCTACCTTCCTCACTAGGCGATGCTTTGATGTGTACATGAGTGCAGTCTATGGCACCCAGTATCTCAGGGTAGTGTGCTACATGGTGGAAGAGATCCATACTGCTGGCCGTCACCTCAGGGGTGCGGGGTAAATAAATGTGCTCACTGGCATGTGTTTGCATGGCAGGGAGGAACTAGTGTAGTGCCCGGGATGCAGATGCCTGTGAGACCCCCCATCACGTCCCCAGTTTGTCTTTGAAAAGTACCTGTAGATGGTATTCTAAGGGTACACATACCTTTATTTCCAATGGGGTGGGTTCTCCTCTGTTGGCTCTGGGTCTGAGTTGAGGGTGGCAAAGCTTGGTGAGTTCTTGTAGTATGCCCCTGTCCACCTTGTAGTTCTCTACAATCTCTAGCTCATGTAGATCCTGGAAGATTACCCTGGGCATGAACACTCTTCACCTTCTCAGTCTAGGCCTATTGTCAACAGCAACATCAGCACTAACCTCAGCATCTAGCACATACAGATGTAGCAGAGCAGCAGCAGCCCCTAGCATTCTGTCAGTTAAAATTCCCAAGTTTGTACTCCAATGGTGCAGAGTATGGGGGAAAAATCAGATTGTAGGCTGTATGCATACTTTATAGTGGTGTGCTGCAAATGCAGCCTGAGTGATTGGCTAACTATGATGCATTCTACCTGCCAGGTATATCATTGAGGGGTCTGAATGGCCCAGTGTCAGTGGATCAGAGCTTATCAGTAATTTAGACACGATTGGCTTTCCCAGGCTATTTACTTTTTTTTTTAGATGCCTTCCATGCTAAGCACTGAGGCACAGCACTGAAACCTGCAGCACTGGTGTAAACCATGCACAGCAGTCTGGACACACCCATGCATGGGCATGCTCAGCATTGCTTAAGCCAGATAAAACATATACCCTGCAGCTAAACAAAGCTTAGCAGCACTGGACACACACCCTTGCTTAGCTGAGTGGCGCACCACACAAACGGGCACCACTGAGCTCCAATCCACTTAAATATATAATGACACACTCCATTTTCATGTCAGCTAGCTGTTCTGCAGACACCCACATGGTTCTGGGGCTACACGGGTTTTAGCTGCAGACACAGTGGCCCATTGTTGTTATTTAGTAACCCCAGCTCATTTGCATACAGTTCTTTGCACATAACCTGAATAGTTTACTATTCCAGGGCCTGCCTCCATAGCAACCACAGGTATCTACCATTATACATACTGCATGCAGGGCCTATAATGCATTATTCGGACTTATATCATCTTTTTACTTTCTACGATTTCTAATTTTTTTTTTTTTTGCATAATGGCATGTTTGCACGCTGCTCTGCTCTGCACAAACCTAATATGGGTATGAAAAAAACATTATTTTATATTATTTTGTATTAGTTTTTGGACTCATAAATTATAGTTTTGTGGGTCTATAGCACGTTGTCGAAGTTTTAGAACTTTGAATGCTATATGGTCTAACCCATATGTTCGAAGTTGTAACACTCTGAAAACTTAAAAAAATAAAAATAATAAATAAATTACCTGCCTTTTGTAAGCACGGGGGCTAGCCCCCTGCACCCCTAACATGGGGGGCTGCACCCCGCACACACCCCCGGTCTATAAATATACCAACTCCGAGACTACACTACAATGCAGTACAGTGTGGAAAGGGAAGATTTGCCTTTACTACACTGTAGCACGATCTCTGAGTTAGTATATTTAAAGAGCGGTGGGGGTGGGGGCACAGCTCCTCATGTGGGGGGTGCATGGGGGCTTGTCTCCCTGCTTACAACCGTTAGGTATATTTTTTATTTTTTATTTTTAAGTTTTCCAAGTTCAACGATATAGCATTTGAAGTTGTAGAACTTCGACAATGTGATATAGACCCTAGCTTTGCACATATCTGTGCCTACTTTGACATTTCTGACCATTTATTTGGTCTGTTACAGCCCCTGTTCAATTTTTACATTTCTGTACACAGAAGTTTTCCGTGTGCACTTCTAACAACAACACGGGTTCTGCACGAATATCTATCTGCTACCTGGATTGCAAAACAACCTCACTCGCATGCAATTCACCTGCTTATGAGGTGATTTGCATGCCACAGACACTTCCGTGTCCGCACACTCGTGCACGCCCCTCTGCTCTGTTTACTGGATCGCAATGCTGCTTAATTCCATGTTAGCTCTGTGCCACTCTGCCTACATGGAAAATCACTCCATGTAGGCTTTATTAAATTCCCCCCACTGCTTTTTTTTGTTTTTTCTTCACTACAGTCAATGCATTTTCTTACCTCTATCAGATATTTTATATTCCCTTTCGCCATTAAATTGTGTAATAAAATTCTCCACAAAAAATCCTCTGCTTCATAAAAAAATTAAAATCTTCATTGCCTTTTTTCATCTTCTTTTACGTCTTTCCATGGGTACACCCAGAAAAAAAATTTCTAAAATCACATTATACCATTATTTTCCCATTGACTTAATTTATGTTTAAATTCCATAATTTCAGTTTGTGTCATATTCTGTTTCTTCATACTTGTTCGTTTCTTTCTTATATATCTTTTTCATCCTATATGTTTTTATATTTTCATATAGCATCTTACCTATCATTTCTTTGTGTCATTATTTTACCTTTCTTATTACCCAAAATAAATGCATAGATGCTAAGTGCATCACTGGATTTTTTTAAACTGAAACCACCTTTTTTTATTATAAATTATCCCTGTTCTCACAGGGTTCATCCTTGACTCCCCCCAAATGAAGCTAAACATTCTCTAATAACTTTTTTTTCCATTTGAGTGGGAAACATGCATCTTCTTCTTCTTCTTTTGGCTGCTCCCATTAGGGGTCGCCACAGCGGATCATCTGTTTCCATTTCTTCCTGTCCTCTGCATCTTGCTCTGTTACACCAATCACCTGCATGTCCTCTAACACCATATACATAAACATTATCTTAGGCCTTCCTCTTTTCCTGTTACCTGGCAGCTTCATCCTTAGCATCTTTTTCAGAATATACCCTGCATCCCTCCTCAGCACATGTCCAAACCATTGTAATCTTGCCTCTCTGGCTTTGTCTCCAAACCTTCTAACCTGGGCTGACCATCTAATGTACATATTCCTAATCATGTCCACCCTCGTCACATCCAGTGCAAATCTTAACATCTTTAACTCTGCCATGTCCAGCTCTGACTCCTGCCTTTTTGTCAATGCCACTGTCTCCAACCCATATGACATAGCTGGTCTCACTACCCTCTTTTGGACCTTCCCTTTCACTCTTACTGGTACTTGTCTGTCACAAATCACTCCTGACATTCTTCTCCACCCACTCCATCCTACCTGTACTCTCTTCTTCACCTCTCTTCCACACTCACCATTACTCTGAATTGTTGACCCCAAGTATTTAAACTCATCCAGTGGAAAACATGCATATTCTTCCTAAATATCTTATTTTGTCCTAATGCATAAGTATTCAGCATATATATCTTTTTTCTGAAATGATAAGCAATTCTTTTCACCAAGCTAACAATTTTAGAAATTACAGTTATCTTGCCTCCTCAACATTCCTTGACCTGTCCAAAGCATTGGATACTGTCTCCCACCAAAAACTACTTAATGAGCTCTCATCTCTTAACTTAAGCCATAAAGCTATGACATCATTCCATAATTACCTATTTGGCAGACATCAAGTTGTAAAATGGCAAAGTGATTTATTGTCTCTGCTACCTGTTTTGCTTGGAGTTCCACAAGGGTCCATATTGGGTCCACTCTTATTTAGTATTTTTATCAATTATCTTCATGCTGCCACCCACCTTACTACAATTTTACAGTATGCAGATGATTCCACTTTCATATGTTCTGCCCCCTCACTCTCTAAACTTCTAGAAATAAACCAACTTTCCTTCACAGCAGTAGAATCCTGGCTCTGTGACTCTCAGTTAATTCTCCATCTCAACAAAACTAAATAAAAAACAAAATTTAGATCTGCAATCTCCTTTTCAGATATATTCTTCTAACAATTCCAAAATAGAAGTTGTACCACAAACACTAAGCTACTTGGGGTTATAGCTGATAATAACATGAGATTTGATAAACACTTGTCTCTAATCATTTAAAAAGTCCATATTAATCTAGGTTCACTATATAGCATTAAACATTACCTCACTGACTCCACAAGACAATCAATTGCCAGGGCTCATCTTCTCTCTCATCTTCCTTATGCCTCTCCAATCTTCTCCAATCTGAAGAAAACAGGTCTAGCAAAATTAGATGCCTGTTATAATAAGATAGTCAGATTTGCGCTCAACTCACCATATAGATCACATCACTGTACTGCCTTACTCCAACTAAATGGTCTTGAGGTACCCAATTATCTTACTCTCACCAAACTTACTATAGCCATTGATATAATATAACAGCACGACAAGTGTCCAGCACCACTCAATCTACTTCAGCCTCAGTCTAACAGAAGGCACATAAGATTCCTGATAAATTCCTGTTACAAGTCACAAAGGCTAACAATCACTTTGGAGATGTTCTCTACTCTAATTGAATCTCCATGATTTGTAACATAATCCCCCAGCACATTTTAACCACTCCCTCACAATCCAAAATGCTTCTAAAGTCACATGCACATATCTAATTCTTGACTCTGCTCATGTCTGACTCATGGCTGACTATTATTCCCTTTTGTCTATCTCATGGTTTACATTCAGCTGTATTGTTTTTCTTATACATTCTTTATCTTTTTTCCTCTGCATATGTTCACTGTCTACTTGATATATGACTAACTTCTTTCACCTATAAACTCATGTTAAGTATCACCTTACTTTTTCTCACTATAGCCTCCCCAGGATTCAGCAAGCCCTGCACGGTGTGCAGGACAAGTGCAGGAGCTCCAGCAGGTAATATGTCTGCCGTGCGATCCAGGAATAAGCTGCATGGATGTACATGAGCGCTCCTGCACTAGTTCTGCATGGACTCAGCTCCTGCGTGCAAATGACCCCATTTGCAGGTGAAATCCATGCAAATTAGGTGAATTTGCGATCCAGAAAACTGGAAGCCGGCCGTGCAGGACTAGTGTAATCTGCAGAAATTTACTCGGTTAGTAACCGCGTACATTTCTGCAAACTACAAAATGGAGCCATGACTGCTCCAAATAAAGGGTAGATATTATGTAGAAAGCATGCCAATGGCCAAATATATGGCCATTGGTATGGAAAACAGTTGCAAAAATAAAAAAATGAACTTGTATTTCTTTTTTAGCCAATCTCTGCTGTTTAAGTTTAGGGCAGTGGCGCGCAAATGGGATTGGGCAAAAATAAAATAAAAACCCTAAAATAAACATTCTAACCAAAATCACTATTTTGCCATTATACTCAATGGCAGGCAGAAGACAACATGGCCAGTGTATAGTGGTTGTTAAGGGGGGGTGGCTCAGTGTGGGACCTGCAACTATGCATCAGCAGGCAATCCTATGCAAATGAGGGGAATGAAACTGAATCCCAGATTTCCCATGCATGCTAGTCAGCACCCAACAGTGTAAGAGCAGGAATAGCTTGGTGCAAGCCTAGGAGTTAGCTGACATAATAGGGTGTGTGTGTCAGGCATACTGTAAGTGGATTGGAGCCCTGTGGCTCGGGTTTGCCCTTAGCTTAGCAGAGCTAAGCAAGGGTGTGTGTCTGAGGCTGCCTAGTACTCTTTACATTGCCAAAGCGGGTGTGCATGCTGCGCACCAGCTTTTAAAGGAAAAAAAAAACAAACTGTGTTTGTGCAGCGTACCTCAAGGCTTAAACAGGAAGGCAATCGAAAGGGAAAACAGCAGTAGGAAGGTAATCTAGGAGAACTAGCATAGCTGGCAGGTGAAATGTATCAGCATCAGCCAATTACACATGCAGCAGACTGACCCAACCCAGAACATTACTATAAACTATGCAAACACCTTTCCTTCTAGTTTTTCCCACATACTCTACACCATCGGTGTATACAAGCAGGGGAATTTTAACAAACAAAAACAACAAAATGATAGGGGCTGCAATAGCTATCATACATCAACATGTGGAAGAGGCTGAGGGTGGTGAGGATGAGAATGCTGTCGACCAACCCACAGTGAGGAGAAGAAGAAGAGTGTACAGACCCAGGGGTAACCTACGAGGGGCTACATGACCTGGAGATAGTGGAGCACTATAGGGTGGACAGAGACCTCCTACAGCAAATTGTTGAGCTGTGCCAGCCACGCCTCATACACAGAACTAACAGAGGGGAACCCATCCCAGTGAATACCAAGGTATGTCTAGGCCTAAGAATACTAGCTACAGGTTCCTTCCAGAGGCCAACTGGAGATATAATGGGGATCTCACAGGCATCAGCATCCTGGGTACTCCACCAGTTCCTGAATGCCATGTCAGCACATACCGGTGAGCACGTATATTTCCCCAGCACCCGTGAGGTGTTGGCCAGCAATATGCATCTCTTCCACCAAATAGCAGAATACCCTGAGGTAGTGGGTGTTATAGACAGCACTCACATATGCATCAAAACATGACCTGGTGAGCAGGGTAGGGTCTACATCAACCGCAAGGGCTTCCCCTCCATCAACTGCCAGGTTGTGTGCGATGCTCAGGGCATTATAATGAATGTGTGTGCTGGCTGCCCTGGAAGCTATCATGATTCCCAAATCTGGCATCTGATGCAGCTGTTTCAGAGATTTGCAGGTGGGGACATCCCTTATGGTCACCTAGTGGGGGATCCTGGTTATGTTGCGGAGCCGTGGCTGATGACACCCATCAGAAATGCACACACACCTGAACAAGAACTCCATAATGAAGCACATGCACAGACCAGAGTTGTAATAGAGTGTGTGTTTGGAATGCTTAAATCATGGCTCCAGTGCCTGGACACATCTGGTGGAGCCTTGCAGTACTCCCCACCTACATGTACTCAAATTGTCATTGTATGCGCCATGCTACACAATATGATCCTGCTGAAACAGCTGCAGCAGGGACAGCATGGGGAAGGGCCAGACAGCCCCCCACCATTGCCAAGGCCTGCACAGGCACAGATTGACTTGGAGGAAGAACAACTTGAGCCTGACCCAGTAGGCAGAAGAAAGCATGCCCAGTATGCCCTGGCATTGGCAAAGAGGCAACAAATAGCACATACACTGACACAGGAGGGACCCAGGGAATGACACCACTCTGTGGCTCGCACATACAGTAAAAGGAATGCCAAACATGACACTACCTGTGTTCAACCATGTATAGGGAGTGTGCTATGTGCATCCAACATAGGCAGCCCTCCAGCTCCAGCCTCAGTACTGGCACACCCACAAGGTAAGTCACTTTCCTTACCAATTGCCGAATGGAGTAGTATGTGTTGTTACTTGTATCTATGGCATGGATGACAGCATGCAAGGGAATTGGGTGGCTGAATGGAATGCAAGCAGATAGTAGACACCTATAGTGGCACCCTGAGATCTGTAACAAATACTGGTGTCACCATAGTAGCCAGTACAACATATGATGACAAAACTCACTGCAGGAAATGTGCTGGGCCACATGTGTGTCCATATGACTCACACATGCCAGTCAGTGAGGTTCACATACCAAACAACAGTCTCAGCCAGCAGGACAGGTGTAGACAAACACAAACAAAGGCTGTGCTAAGGCCTCTGAATGATGCCTATGGGTAACCACCCCCTCCCCAGGCCTACACAGACAGACTACAGCAGGTCAGGCAGTGGTATGTTAGTTATGAAGGGTAGGAAATCAGAAACTGATATGAAGGTCAATCAAACTTAAGAACTGTAGTACACTGATATGCATCTAGTCAGCATGATAGGTTAGAATACAGGATGTAATGGAGTACCTGACATACCAGTACAGTCATAGCAAATGTGTACAAGTGTCAGGTGTGCCCCCCTATCCTATGTAGAAATGTAGAAACAGTCAGGTGTGCCCCCCAATCCTGTGTAGAAATGTAGAAACAGTCAGGTGTGCCCCCCCCCAATCCTGTGTAGAAATGCAGAAACCGTCAGGTGTGCCCCCCCAATCCAATGTAGAAATGTAGTAACAGTCAGGTATGCCTCCCAATCCTGTGTAGAAATGTAGAAACAGTTAGGTGTGTCCCCCCAATCCTATGTAGAAATGTAGAAACAGTCAGGTGTGCCCCCCATTCCTATTTAGACATGTAATAACAGTCTGTGTGTCCCCTCAATCCAATGCATACACATTGTAACAGTCAGGTGTGACCCCTCAAAGCCTATGTAGAAATGTAGTAACAGTCAGGTGTGCCCCCCTCCAATACGATGTAGGCATGTAGTAACATGTATGTGTAGGTATAATACCAGTGGAGCACAGATGACATGATGTGGCCGAGGTAGCAGTATAGATTGTAGCATTTGTACAATATGCAGGTATGCGTGTGTTAGGTTGGTGTGTGTTTCATATTGTGTGAGAGTGGTCAGTATGTATGCATGTTGAGGTTACCTGGTGGCCATTGCCCACTACTGCCAATGACAGAGCCAAGTCCTCACAACTGCAGTACCAAAGACAATTCCCCCCAGTATAACACATGCTAGCAGTAAGCCATTGTAAATGTATGGTGGTAATATGTGTCACCATCTGAAAGTTGGACATGGAATGACTGTTGGGCTAGATATACAAACACTACACAGGGAAAAGTACCCCAGACATACAGTATATAATGTGTAAGTGTGAAATGGACACACCCTTGGAATTGTACATACAGGTATGCATCTTATTATCTGGGCTTGTAGTAGGGAATACCGATGTCGTCTGGCCGAACACTTGCAGATCACAAAGGTGATAGGACTGATGTATTGGGAAATGGCTGATGTCCCTGCATAAGCCAACATAACTGGAATGTCCCATGCATATCTGTGAGTCAGATGCAAGTAGTGTCCACAGCACACATGCACCCAACTCACCCAAACACCATCCACAGATACCTCTCTGGTCATATCCCTGCTATTGGGAATGGGTAAAATATGACCCACACCTGTGTATGGCAATAGTGAAAAAATGCAGCATGCAGTGCAGGTGTCCCATGCAGGTGTGTCCCTAGTTGTAAGTAGCACCCTGCCAGCATCCACACCACCTGATCAATACTGATAGAAAGTATTGGCATGAACACTTAGCACACCTACCCTGTCACCCCAGGGGAATATACTGTATGGCAGTCTGGGACTGTAGGACTGACAGAATGCAATGGCCTGCTACAGCTGGCCTGCATCACCACCAAGTGGCCTACAGGCCTCTGTGAAAGGGCTGTGTCTCACCCTTTCTGCCAATGTATGTTATGTCATGGACACCCAAATAACATCGTAACACACTCCACATAAGCCATATGCAAGGCCATGTGAACAAACCACAGTAACATGTCCACCATGTCCCACTGCATGAACTGTGGACCAACACCAAAACACAGCTGTGATGAGGTGATAACAATAGGGAATGTATCAGAGAATGCATGCATAATGTATGGAAAAGGATATAATAATAGGGGGCGTGGGAGCATGGGTAGCATGGAATGTGCAAGGTCTGACACACAGCCGTGTGCACATACTATCCCTGACTGCAAACACAAAAATGGGTTTCTACAAACCTGCCCATACACCACAATAGGGGTAATGCCCTGACTTATGACCCCTGTCTCTGGGTAACCTGTGTGAATCTGTACAGCTGTGAGGTATTGCCACAACAAGATAAGGCCATACTGTCATGTCGATGGATGTACAAGTATGGGATTCTCTGCCAGCACTTTACCAAGGTGCTAAACTGGATACACAGACCCAGCAGCAAGTGTCTGCAGCTTCCCCTCCAGAATGGCATAAATTTCCATGAATATGTAGGCATTTGACCACAATTCTTGAAATAGCTGCATTCACCCTGTGTTCCCCAAGACATCACTGTGAACAAAAATGTCCACCTAACAGTACTTGAGGACATAAAACATCACAGTGTATAACAGTACACATGTCTGAATATCTCTGCTAACACCAGGACCATGTAGCAACAGCAACACAGACACAATCACCTACAGTGCACACTATGCCTTGCACAGTGTGACCCCATATTGCCAACTGATCTACAGATATCCTGCAGAAACAGTTTGCTACCTGTAGGTGTAGAACACAGAGGTCTGCACTGGAGTACAAACTACCTGGAATGGGTCAACACATTCATTACAGAAGGACATGTTGGGCATGCTTACACACAAACAAATGAAGCCCATGACTGCCAACAAAAATGGACCATACATTTCTGAAAGTTGCAGATATTAGTACATACATGCTTTGCACAAACATTGGATAGGAATACACACATATATCCAAGGACAACACACTATAATATGCCAAAAGTACACATACATAGATGTGTGGAAGAGAGTGAAAGTGACAAAGAGCCTTCCATCATGAGGCCTGTCCCACCCAGCACACAGCCAAATGGCTACAACAACATGATGTGTAAATGTTACTCACTGTAGAAATTAGCCACTGGTATCCCTTAACATTACAGACTCTGTGGTGCAAGTGCTAGCTGTGCAACATGTCTGCACAAGTCAGTAGTCATCTAGCAGTTGTATACACGTACCTGCAGAATATAAATCTGTTTGTGCCTAAATGTGGTGTGTCTACCTCTAGATGAATGGGTTATGGCCCATGCACACACATTGCCCTCCCCATAGCTCAACTATGACAAGCCTGCTGATGTCATTCACTTTGAAATATACCTTTGGGAAAGAAATAGCCCATTAATCTCTGTGGTGTGTCCTATAACTGTGTAATGTTGTAGCGTGCTGAACTAGTCATGTAGGAATTCTAATCCCAGACATGGCAACTGTTTGTGTGTGTGTTTCTCTGTCTGTGTAGGGAGCAATGCTTTTTAGGCTAGTCACACTCATTACAATTCAAATGCCCTACTTTGGCAAGGCTGCTGATGTGATTCATTTTGAAATACACCTTTCGGAAAGGAGTAGCCCACTAATCTCCATGAAGCGTCCTATAACTGTGTAATGCTATAGTATGCTAAGCTAGTCAGATAGTAGTTCTAATCCCAGACATGGCAACTGTGTTTGTGTGTGTGTGTGTGTGTGTGTGTGTGTGTGTGTGTGTGTGTGTGTGTGTGTGTGTGTGTGTGTGTGTGTGTGTGTGTGTTGTGTGTCTTTGCCTATGTAGTGAGCAATGCTTTTTAAGCTAGTCAGACTCACTACAATTCAAATGCCCTATTTTGGCAAGGCTGCTGATGTCATTCACTTTGAAATACACCTTTGGGAAAGGAGTAGCCCAGTAATCTCCCTGGGGTGTTCTATAACTGCATAATACTGTAGCGTGGTAAACAAATTAGGTAGGAGTTCTAATCCCAGACATGACATGTGTGTGTCTGTGTGTGTGTGTGTGTGTGTGTGTGTGTGTGTGTGTGTGTGTGTGTGTGTGTGTGTGTGTGTGTGTGTGTGTGTGTGTGTCTGTGTAGTGAGCAATGCTTTTTAGGCTAGTCACACTCACTACAATTCAAATGCCCTACATTGGCAAGGCTGCTGATGTCATTCACTTTGAAATACACCTTTGGGAAAGGAGTAGCCCAGTAATCACTGTGGTACATCCTGTAACAGTGTAATGCTGTAGTGCGATATAGTAGTTTTGTAGGGATTCTATTCCCAGACATGGCAAGTGTGGATGTTTGTGTGTGTGTTTGTTTGTCTGTGTAGGGTGCAATACTTTTGAGGCCATTCACAGTCACTACAACCTCCATTGACCTACTTTGACATGCCTGCTGATGTCATTCCCAGTGAAATGCTCCTTTGAGAAAAGAACAGCGCAGTAATCTCTGTGGTGTGTCCTATAACTGCGTAATACTGTAGTGTGATATAGTATTTTGGTAGTGGTTCTATTCGAACACATGACAAGTGTAGATTTCTGTGTGTGTGTTTCTTTGTCTGTGTAAGCTGCAATGCTTTTGA
Organism: Protopterus annectens; assembly: GCF_019279795.1. Taxonomy (NCBI): domain Eukaryota; kingdom Metazoa; phylum Chordata; order Ceratodontiformes; family Protopteridae; genus Protopterus; species Protopterus annectens. The sequence continues at coordinate 334,917,874 of NC_056727.1, read as the reverse complement.
AGCCATTCACAGTCACTACACCTCAATTGACCTTCTTTGGCAAGCCTGATGATGTTATTCCCAGTGAAATACACCTTTGGTGAAGGAGTACTCCAGTAATCTCTTTGGCATGTCCTATAAGTGTGTACTGCTGTAGTGTGTTAAACTAGTTAGGTAGGAGTTCTAATCCCAGATATGGCAAGTGTGTGTGTGTGTGTGTGTGTGTGTGTGTGTGTGTGTGTGTGTGTGTGTGTGTGTGTGTGTGTGTGTGTGTGTGTGTGTGTGTGTGTGCATGTGTGTGTGTGTGTGTCTGTGTGTTTGCATTCGTGTCCTGTGTGGAGGTGGCTGTGAGCGTGTAACAACTGGACTCATTGTGGACTGGGTTTTGCAAATTTCTTTTATGGTGGCCCTATTACATGTCACAATGTCCACCTTACAAGGATAACAGATGTCAAATAGCCAAGAGGCTGGGGTGCCAATCCATATCCCTACATGTGACATCAAGGCCTGGCAAACAAGGTTAGCAACCCTTGTATTACCAAGGATACACTCTCAACCCATGTCTCATACACAAATACACTTGCCTAAACAACAACTACTATGTTGGTAGTACCTTGCGTATTACCCACAGATAGTAACCATGGTGTGATCGCAGTGGACTTTAGAGGGCATGGCACCCTATCCATCAGTACAATAGGCACATACATGCAGACAGTGCGCCTTCACTATGTTCCCCACTGGACGTCTGCAACACCTGTGGTGGCAGCAAATGTGACCCACAAAGGACATACCATGCCTTAAACACATAGACATGATGCCACTGACACCAGGGAATACCTGTATTATGCTATCAATGTAGGTGCAGGGTCAACCTGCTGTCCATTACCAGTTCCTGCCACATGAGGCCAGGACTGGCACATCTGATGATAACAATCTGTGTACACAACATGGGTCAAACACCCCAGGTACAGTTCCACATGTCACTGTACATGCATGTGGAACATGTGCACATCCCAGACAGTGTCGATGTCATGGAATAAAGTACACATACATGGAAAGCATTGTACAGCAATGGCCAATAGTTTCCCAGGTGACTGGATGGTGAATACATTACCCATCTGAGTAGGCCACTCCAGACACTACACTCCTGAGCCACACTGCAGACCATTGTCATGTTGCCTGATGCCAAGGTATACCCTTCACATAGCCCTGTATAGCATTCTGGCACAGTCAACCACTACACACCTGTGAAGCAATGCATGCATGCATGCATGTTAGTACTGGCACCCTGTGTCTGTGTGTGTGGTGCATGATGCTTTCAACCACATTCACACTCACTACAACTCCCACTGGCATACTGAAGCATGTTGTCTGATGTCAGACATCTTCACATACCCTTTGCCCATTTAACCTCCTGATAATCCCTGTGGTGCATGTGATACCCGCACATTACTGTATTGTGGCAAACTAACTAGTTAGGAAGTGTATTCCTGACCCTGCCAAGTGTGTCAATGTGTTTGAGCACCTGAGGGGGTGTGGCTCTGTTGACGCTGACACCTATTCATGTGGACAGGCATGTGTACTACACCTACTATATCGCTACCATATCACTGTTGCAGATGTCACTCACCATCACATATACATTTAGACAGCTCCTCAACATATTTGGACAGCTTCTCAACATGAAAGCTATGTGGTGCATGTAATAACTGCATAGACATGTGATAGCAATACATAGTCAGGCAGGGGTTTGAAACTCTGTACTGGGAGGTGTGTGACACAAACATTGTTAGGTTTTCATAGGTTCATAGGTTCATAGGTTGGTACTAGGCTATCAGCCCTAGGGCCTATACAAGCCTAGCCATAACAATTCCCTGGCTATTTCTTCCCACATTATTTACTTTCCTGGACCCCTGTCTAGCAGGGCGACTGACGTGATCCCTGGGGTGAATTTCCTTTCTCCCATCCAATCGTCAAGGTTCCTCTTGAAGAGGTCCAAAGAGGCACTCTGCTTGACATGTATGGGCAATCTATTCCAGAGTCTGGGGAGTCTCTGGGTCAGGAACCTATCCCTCCAGCATGTTTTGTTTATTGTGATGACAAGGTTTAGATCCCTGGAGTGTGTAGCTCTGAGGGATTGGGATTTCTTTAAGTGTAGCATGTCCAACAGCTCTGGGTTTGACATGGCTTTGTATGTTAAGCAGAGATCGCCTCTGAGTAGAAAATATGCGACAGAGTATAGCTGGAGTTTTTTAAGGCGGTCAGTGTAGGGCATCTGCTTTAGGCCTGTGATTCTTTTAGTGAGGTATTTCAGAGGCCTTTCCAGTTGTTGCAGATGTCTTGAGAGGTACATACCAAATGGGGCGTTGTATTCTCTAATGGGTCTAATGAGGGATGAGTACAGTGGGACAATGACCTCCTTTTTTCTGGATGAAAAGCCCTTCTTGATGAAGTGTGCCACATAGAAGGATTTCCTGACTGTTGTGGCGATGTGGTTATCGAAGGTGAGACCACTGTCCAACTGTGTCCCTAAGTTTCTTATTACACTTTCTGTGTTTAGTGTACTGCCACCTATATGGTAATTCATGGATACATGTTTTTTTTCCAAAGGGGATAACAATACATTTCTTGGCACTGAGCTTGAGCCCATGGCTCTGGCACCAAGCATCTGTTTCTGTAAGGCCCTTTTGTAGAGTATCCACATCATTTGGGGATTCAATAATGGCTCCCAGTTTGCAGTCATCTGCAAACTTTGTTAGCCAGAGTCCCTTAGTGTTGACCTGTACTTCAGAGAAGTAGATGCGGCCCCAGGACTGAACCCTGAGGTACTCCACTTGTCACTTGTCTGGAGCTGGATTTGGAGTTGGCTACTTTTACAGTGTGGGTTCTATCAGTAAGCCATTTAGCAACCCATTGGGTGACATAGGGATTAATGCCCAACTTAGTAAGTTTATCTATGATTCCACAGTGGGGGATGGTGTCAAAGGCCTTGGCAAATTCTAGATAGGCTGTGTGGACCACCTTACCCTTGTCCATGGCTCTGGAGACTGATTCAAAGAAGTCAATCAGGTTCAGGAGACAAGATCGGCCCTTCACAAACCCAAACTGGGTGGGGTCCAGTGTTTGAAGGTTGCCAATGTCTTTGTTTATAAGTTCCATGATAATACGCTCCATGGCCTTGCAGATAAGGCTTGTCAGACTGATGGGATGGTAGTTTCCGGGATCCAAGGTGGATCCCCTTGTGGATTGGGATAACTGTAGCTCTGCGCCACTCAATGGGCACGGAACCTGAGGTGAGGCTATGATTAAACATGACACTTAGGTGAGGTGCCAGTTCATATTGTAGTTCATGTAGTACACAGCCCGGGATGTCATCTGGTCCCATGGATGCTGTATTCTTGGCTTTAGAGAGTGCGTTTGTACCTGTGGCATTATTACTGGAATTTGGCAATCTTCCAGTATTGAGATGGGCCATTTAGGGGGTGAGAGGGGGGGTGAAGTTGGCACTGAATTGATCTGCCAGGATATTGGCAATATCCTTTGGATCAGTATATTTAATGCCATTCTGTTTTAGCTCAGAGCAGATCTGAGCATTGCCATTTAGATTCTTGACATAGATTCTTGACATAGTTTTACTCTCCCACCCCCTGTCTTACTTACTTTTTCTCTATCTGTCTCTCTCACTTCCTCTCAGGTGGATGTGGAGAACTACACTTGCTTTGCCTAGGCAGCAGCTTGTGTTTTGTAGGGGATGCTCATGATCAGCTGATGGTCTCTGCATGAATTGCAGCCCACCTCTAGCTGATTGCACATGGAACAGATGTGGTAACATTCCCATAGCCAATTGCATGGAAACACACTCCAATATCTAGGAACATCATGTTGGTGTTGGGCATTTTCATTCACTGTGAGCAGGATTTAGATCTGGTGTTTGGCAAACAGCATCACAGATGGATTTGGGATTTACCTCTAACAACATACACTGTGGAAACAGGCCAACACACTGGAGGGGGATGTGCCAAACATGACTATAGAATGTAAGTGTTGCTATTCTGCATTTGGAGTAATGTCGGTTTAACAGGGTGTGTGTGGATATGGCTGGTCTACATATGTTAATACCTGTCATGACAGTGCTATGTTTTTGAGGAAACCCCCATCTGTAGAGTCATCTGCAGACTGGGCAGTGTGTGGTGCCTTTTGTTTCTTGTGTTACTTACAGAACAACTATTTGAGAACTGCAGAAGCATAATGTGAGAATTTCAGTCAGTACATGGTGACAGCCATGAGAGTTACTGACTTCATATCCTTCATAGGGCATATGTCACAACACACCCTGTTACAACACTAAACGTATTAGATTATCACAGCAACATGTCAATATTGGCCCTGTGTTTGTGCCTCCAACCACAACTCTGTTAACCTTTGTACATATGTCACGCAGTAAGAGGTGCATATGTTCTGTACTCCATTATTTATTGACATCATATCTGATAACAAGCCAGTGAGATATCAGACTGCTATACATATTATGTATAGTAGGGGTTATATTTCAGGACATAACCTGGGCATTCTGTGGTTGTGTGTACAGTACTGAGGTTTATGTACTTATGATGATTGTTGAAGTGTGTGTATTGTGAATATGTACCTTGGCCTGTGTACAGACTGTGGTAGATGTCATTGTTCTTGGTCCTGTTTTCTATCTGATGTTACATGCTGCTCCAGTGTATGGCACCCTATCAGCTTATATGTTTGTAGGGCCAAACACACACATGTCCCATGCCACAGACAGGCATCGGACCACACTGTGTAGTGGTCCAGTATATGTAAGGTTAGTGTGTGAGTGGCACATATGAGGATGGTGTTGATCAGATAGTCCATATATGGTGATATTAAGCTAGCTTACCATATGTGGCTGTGGCTGTGTTCACATTGGTTGTGGGTATGCACTTTCACACAGTTGTCTGTTACTCTGTACTGTGACATGCCTGTAGAGCCTGCTATATTTGCAGGTACATGTGTATTCCCCCATAAGAAATGTAGATCAGTGTTGTGGCAGTCTGTCTGGAGTTTGCACAGTGCTTGTTTCATGCCTAGCAGCTTAGTGTACTTACCCAGTGTGATGTTATGTCCAGATATTTGCCAGATGTACTGCTGCTGGGCCACCATAACTGTCATGTATATCTGACAAAGCAGTGGATACTGTACTGATGTATGTCACTAACTATTGTGTAGTATGTGGCCATGTGACCTCTGTACCAGCGGTTATTATGTGTTAGGACAGACAGGAGTGTGTGAATTCATAACCTATGTGGGCATATGTATTCCAGTATTTATGTGATATACCCATCTACATGGCTAACATCCACATTGACAGGCTTGGCCCACATGTCTTGCATTAAGGTGTTCTGTGTATACCTCTGGACTGACCAGAGTGTGTCAGACTGTCCACATTTATTAGCCATATATCTGCTGTAGCCCACAGGATTATTACTGCACTAGCAATGGTACTGTACTATGATGTCCTTCTGATGTCTGTCAGTAGCCAAAGGCACACATGTTAAAAGCAGATGTGACCTCCCACACACAACATGTCTGTTAAGACAACCCCTATTACAATAGCAACAGTCTACATATATACCTGCAATACACACCTGACATCCCCTAGCACTAAGAGGTTGGGACAATTGGGTCTGAGGTAGGACTCCACTCCATGTTCTGGACATATGGTGAACATATATGTACATATAATTATCCATATATCTATATAGATATATAAACATATACATATTGACATGCATAGATGGATATATAAATGTACATATATATATATATATATATATATATATATATATATATATATATATATATATATATACATATAAACACTCAAATATATACATATACACAGCAATATATGTATACACATATACAGAAATAGATACATATGAACATATACTTATGAATATCTACATATATATTGACAGTAATAGGTATATCAGAATAGATGTGTATGCACATATAGCTATAGATATCTACATATATATCTACATAAATAGGCATATCCATACACATAGGATGTGCATACACATATAGCTATCTATATATATATATATATATATATATATATATATATATATATATATATATATATATATATATATATATACATCTATATATATATATATATATATGTGTGTGTGTGTGTGTGTGTGTGTGTGTGTGTGTGTGTGTGTGTGTGTGTGTGTATACAAAGATATCTACACATGGCCATATATATGATGCACTCTACAGCTGTGTATACAGACATATGTATGGATATACATGTGTATGTACATGTAGACATATATCAACATATGTATATGTATATATCCATATTCCTGTCATGTGTAAACATCATGGTTGTGTAAACCTTCCCAGATGTATCTGATATGTGTACATTATGATAAAACAACATATGTGATGCAACAGTCATATTAATAACAAGTACTACACAATTGTGAAATTAAAGGAAATTGTTCAATACTAACCAATATGTGTATTGACAGATATATTGGAAAAACACCAACTCTCTTCACAGTGGCCATGGCGTAGTGATTAAGTTTTCTGATTAAAGTTTACAGGGTCATGGGTTCAAGACCTGCAATGGCTGCTCATTTTGTTGCTGGGCAAAACAAGAGCTGTCAGATACAGAGTGGTTAAGGCAGTTTTGAGCAGCTTTAAGCGCATTTGTGCAGTTTTGCGTGAAGTTAAGCAGTGCTAAGCTACAGGTAAAAGTACAAGTGCTTACACAGTGTAGGCTTTGCTCACCAGTGCACAAATCAGCTTAGCTGTTATATTGGACCAATGTTGATACCTGCTAAGCATTGCTTAGCCCTGGCAACCAGTTCTCACTACCCAGTCTGATAAAATAGCAGGATAATGATATATGTAATAAGTGTATGTAATGCCATGTACAATACATGCACCTATGTGCTGTCATTACAGTAGCAAGGGGTGTGAGTGTCATGCCTGGGACACACAAGTATATGAGGCCTGTACAGCACTGTTATCCATGTGAATGTGTTACATAAAGAGGTAGTAGCCCAGGGTACGTACTGTCACACTGGCATGTAGTGTATCATGGTGGTACTACTGTTGACAGTGCTTTCCCAGGCAAGAGTAGAGTGCTAAATGTAGTACTGACAACAGGCACACCTGCAGGCATAGCTGGACTCTGAGACCTCCCTGTTGTGTCCCCTGGTGTGTGAGCTGTGTCACAGTATATATTCCTTACTGGATAATGATCCGACATGTGGAATGTAACTGTAGACTACCGTCTGTACAGCACATGTTAGTGAGGGCTTCCAACATGTAGTTATGGCATACATATTGTCAAATGTCTATCTGTCAACACATTCATCCAAATGTATAGCTACTTGCCAAGCTGATGACTGTCAGTCCATGTACATATGTGCAGATGGTAAGTATCCAGCTAGGATATGTAGAGGCAACCTATGCTTGACTGACACTGACATGTCTGCCCAGCTGTGTAAGAACTGGCACATATGGGAGACAACACCCTGTATGCACCACATGCCACGGGTACCTCCACTAGACTACCATAATCAACAGAACATGCTTGGGTACAGGTCTCCATCACAGACACTAACCATGTCTTGTAATACATGTTGCATACATGTCAACTTGATCACCTCAGTGGCCATGTGCAGGAGGCACCCAGAGGATTGGCTGATGTATGTTACTCTCACCCTGAGGGTCACCACAGTGGTGCCTGTCGATAGATTGCCTGCTTCCACATGGCAGGTGGCAGGATATCACTGTACACACATCCCCTACACAACCCATCTCTCCATGGAAAATAGCTAGGTACACAGCTATGACTACCTGCAGAGATGCACCCCAGTGCTGACACATGTGTACATGTGCATTAAAGAGAATAGCAGTGTCTGTGTGTTAGCACACCTGTACTTGGGAGTTCCATGAGGGCCTTCACAACCACTACAACACCCATTGCCATAGTCAGTTGTGGCTGCTGCTGTATGGGACATTACATGTACCCTGTTATGCTCCTCTTCCTACCGGCTACATGAGCCTTGCAGTACCAGCACAACAGTGTTGTACAAATGGGTTGATAGGCATGGGATACCCATTGAGTTTTGGCAAGTATGTGTATGTGTGTATGTCCGTATATCTGTAGGGTACAACATTCCAAGGCCATATACTTCTATTACAATACTCATTGCCATACAGTAGTACAGATAGTGTTGTTGCTGCCCATAGGTGAGGCATGAAAGTGCAACACCCTACTATGCCTGTGTCATGTGTATTAGATGCACATCCCTGTAATACCACTGTTGGGATATACAATGGGTTGTATCGCAGTCATGGGCAATGTGTGATGGTGGGTATGTCAGAATGTTATCATTGGTTTCAGGGAGTACAATATCCATTGGGGGATGTGGGTGCTGTGTACACTGTCATTACACCAAGGTACACCTTATATATGTCCCATGTACCACTTTATGGTGACCACTGTCACCATCAACCATACAGGTAACTGATACCACAATCCAGCCCAGTTATGCATGTGCTGTGTGCAGCCTACCTGTAACCCATTGGACACATGGTCAAGTTAGTTAGCAGTGAAAGGCCCAGGTCTCTTGGACATGTGTCTGCCTGTTATGTGTCTGTTAATGTGTATATGAAGGTATGTCACACTATGTATTGTCCATATGCACCCATTACATCCCCCATTAGCATACTGTACATTCTGGGGATGTTCTGCATGTAACATGTAACCTGGAACACACCTCACCCTAAATGCTGTGTAGTGTGTGCAGTGAAAGCCACACACTTCAGTAGCACTACATGCCTAGGTAAGGGTCCAGTCCCAGTGTTGCCAAGTAAGAATGAATGTGCATGTATGTAGATAGGTCTACATCAGGTTGCAGATTATACACGTCCCAGCAGGACATGTGTCCATGTGGCACAGGCAATAACTGTTATACAAACCTGTGACATGTGTTCAACTTTACCCCAGATATGTCACAGCCATGGTTTCACCACAGTGCCATACCCCTTGTGGAATATGACTGAAGACTATCCTCCTGCTGACACATGTACACCTACAACACAAATGGATAACAATATGGAGACCGCAATCAACCAGTGTTACTAACAGCTATAATGCATCATTGCTGGATGGCTACACTACCTGACATGTATGCATTAAACTTTACTCCTGACAACATGTTACACTGCAGTACTTTGGTACACTGTAGTACAGTCATTGTGTGCATCAGAACCATATTAGCCTGTCCCTGCATTGATGTTATGGATGACAGGGATGTGACACAGTTATCATCATATGCACAGGGTGTGTTGTTGGTTTGCCAGAGGCTGAGGGTGGGCCAAACATTTGACACCATGTGTGGAGGTGAGGGGTGTAATGAGGTGAACTGGGTGTAGTAATGTGGTGTGTGTAGGTATGGGGTTACCCTAGGTGTGTTCATATAGTTTGTGGGTATGCATGCACACAGTTTTGACATGTGGCTGCCCTAGACAGGTGTTTATGGACAGCTGCAGACCATATCTGGCAGGGTGTGCAGTTCACTGCCTCCAGCCATGGACACATGGACTGTGCCTGCCAGGGGTTCCATGGGCATGTCCAGGTACAGGCCTTGATGAGCTACTCTCCCCTGATGATGACAGATGTCCGCTGGAACCAGGTCCTTCCTGGGACTGGCCAAGACCATGTGCTTGTGGCCTGCTGTGATGTGGTGTGGACAAAGCCCCCCTTGCAGTGCCGGGGCTGGTACTGTCACTACAGGAGCCCCTTGGTGTCCTAGCACATTCATGTTGACTGCCAGCTGTTGGTGTTGCTGGCCTATGTCCATGTGGCCATTGCCGCACTCCCATCACATGTTCAAACATGGACAAACCACGGTGGATGAGGGCCATCATCTCACCAGACCATCTATCCATGAGCTTGGTATAAGCATGGATGGCACCAGACAATTCATGGAAGTCGTCGCTTGTAGATGTGAGAGCAGTCCTCTGCAGCCTTAGTCCCTGTCTGGTGTAATGTTCCATATGTGCCTGAGCCGCCATGACAGCCTGAAACATGCTCCTGGTGGTACAAGTTGTGGCACATCTGCGAGGGGCATGATGACCAGCAGCCCTACCATGAGCACCCTGGGACATCTGCCTATGTGATGTCCTGTTGGGTATCTGGCTATGCCTGCTGTGACCAGACACAGTAGGCATGGTTACCACACTATCCTGTGCACTGCCACCAAATGCCAGCTGTCCCTCTGCTATGGCCACTGGTTATGAGGTATGTATAGGCACTGAAACTGTGTGCAGGGTTGGGGTGGCTAAAAGGGAGATGTCAAATGATGGCGCTGTTTCAGCCCCTGACAACTCCGCCTGTGCCTCAACAGTACTATCATCATCTTCGGTGTCTGTATGGACACCAACATCAGATTGCATACAGGAGGGACCCTGACCCACCTCGCCACCTGTGGGGGAAAACAAGAAACGTAATTTAAGACCTGTACAACATTGCATAACAGTGCACACATATACACAAACGCACACACACACGCACACACGCACACACACACACACACACACACACACACACACACACACCACCTTAATACCTACCTGTCCATGACTTTAAAGACAGTCCCAAGTTTATTGCCATGCATTCTCCATCCTGCATCACACTTGGTAGCATACACTCATTAATACAACTCGTTAACGTATCATTCCTCTAAATGCCTAGATAAGTGATCACAACGCAAGACCTGTTACTCCATTACCTCCCTGACCTGAGTGGAGTGGTTTTACATGGTCTCACTGCTATCATTCAGTGTTCACCCTGTCTACGTCTGGACATCGTGAGCATGGCCCCTATATGTAAAGGGCTATTATGTTCACTCCATAATATCACGCACTAGAGTGTCATGTGCAAGTATTGCTCAGTACATGCCAGATATGCTGCTCAATCAACCTATCATGTGACAACTGTAATATATGGATACACTCCCTGGTGTTGTCTAGTAGTTTGCCAATGCATCTGTAGTGCTGCATTAGTGGGTTGTCAGTCACCTCTCTGCTGAATGCGATATTAAGGGTATACCTGGTGTCTACCTTTCCTACCAATGCATGTTACATGCTACAGACCTTATTATACTATGAGCTGTCCTGTGATTACATACATGACAAGTATTCCTAGTGTGTAATGTGTCAGTCCATGTCCGTGTACTGCACAATCCCAAACGGAAGTACTGCTGTATGAACAACCCCACAATAACACATGTGCATACATGGACACCCACACAAACACACAACCTCCCTCCACTTCCCCAGAGTGACCCTACAGACAAAATACCCACCCACCAACACACACACACACACACACACACACACACACACACACACACACACACACACGTGAGGTTGCACAATGATAGTACACACAGTCTTCCTATTACTCATCTGTCAACATGCACAACATATGGTACACAACAGCATGCAATGCAGCTATAGTTAATCCATGCTAGCAACACTATACATGTGTGTGATGCATGTGCTGTGTTAGTAGGTGATGCCCTTTACCCTGGATACCACTGCAGCCATGTACACAGTATTGCTGTGCACCTGTTCTGCACCCTGCCATGTACTGTGTACCAAACCTCACATGTGTACAACCCATTTCTGAATGTGTAGTACTGTGTCAGTTATGTCAGCTCTATTGCTCACAGCCCTATGTTTTTCAGCAACACATACCTGGGATGATATGTGGACAGATGTCATTTGTGAATGCCTGATGTCTGGTCTACAGAGCTCAACATCAGTGGACCATGTACAACCAATCCAGTACTAATACACTGACAACTGTCAGAGCATGCCGTGGCTATGGGGAGTGTATACACCCTTACTGATATGATGCACCCTTCCTTGATCTGCCATGAAACCACATCACCGCATATATTAACAGTACATGAGCCCGATATGTGACATATGTCCTGTACATTCACATGCAGTGTCTACAGAATATGTTAGGTGTGCAGATGCTGACAGCGATGCATACACTCCGTGTGTGCATATGTGTGCACACTCTTATCATGATGGTTTGTTGCACCTATTGTTATGTGCACTACAGCAGTGACTACTCCTGGCAGGGTATACTAACATGGGCCATCTGCATTTGCCAGTGTATGTTCAGTCTGCCCTACACAATTCACCAAAATCTGCATGATTGCAAGGTCTACTCATGTGCACATCCCTTGGTGTTCACACACTGCCGTCACTATTGCTGTGGGGGTAGGGTTACATCTGCCACAGTTCCTGAACCTGACTGTGTGCAGATATGGCCATTCTTAGCATCAGGTGGATCCCTGCTGCAGTGCACTGGTGTGTCATGCTGACACCTCCACTCCAACTTCATCCTGTTTGCAGATGCTTGACAAGTAAGGCCTACACATGGGTGTAAGTTTGCAGAGTCCCATACACTGAACACCACGTGCTACAGCCTAGTCCCAGCTGATAAAGTGGACAACAGTAATACATTATGCCATAGTGTAACTCTGTAACAGTTGCCATTGTACTACTGGTATATACACTGTTGTTGCACTGTATACAGGTGATGTTTCACACATGTCCCTACTATAGGCCATGTCTCCCACCATTATGTTTCTCCCTGTGGGCACATTCCACAATGACAGGATGTTAGTTATCTTGGAGGTGTCTGACATTCCAATACCCCATCATGGTCATCACTGTGATGCCGTGCATTTAACAGCAACAATACGAGCACATGTACAGCATGCATTCTGGGTAGGTGTGTTAGATGTGTGGATGGAATATACCCTAGCCATTACATGCCCGGTGTATTGGCAAGCATCAACATAAACTATACTCACCAGCTACAGGCTGCTGCCTTGGTGGAATACCAGAGGGACCTACATAAGAAGGTGAGAGATGCAAAGTCAGTGGCCACACCTGTGGCATTGCTACAGGGTGGGTGCATCATTAAAGTACATCAACAGTACATGTCCACAATGCTACCACATATGCACATCTGTTTATTAATACTATGCAGCAACAAATTATATCAATGACATGTCAAATATGCATGCTCTACCTGTACAGATGTGGATGCATAAGCAACAGTGGTCTACTGATGTAGCCTGTGGCCTTACCTGCATGCTCCTCACCCGGTGTGTGGGTAGCACGCACCTCCACAATGGTGTCTGGCAGTTGTTGGCTGTGCAGACGGGCAGGTGCCATGAGGCTGGCGAGGAGCTCCTCAACACGTGTTGGGGGGATGGATGACATGGCCCCCCGTTGCGAAGTGATCATCCCAGACTGCAGCAGTATGCCAATGGGCATTACGAAGCAGGTCAGAACAATGATGCTGGACCTGCTCATAACTGCGGTTGTGCAGTCCAACATCATTGACCCTGTGGAATAGGTTGTTCCACAGGGCAGACCACTCCTGCTGCTCATGGGCAGCCCTGCCAATCAGGACAGGGTAGTGCTGGATTAGGTAGTTTAGCACTATTTCATTCTCAGCAGCTGAGTAAGCAGAGAGCCGTCCATGGGACATCTTGTATGAAAGACATAAAGATGGAAACAGGTCTGAGCAACTCATGCAGCATGCTTACCATTGTTCTTAATACACATCTCTGTCACCCCCCCCCACATCAGTGACAACAAACTGTACACACAACTCCATAGGTATGGCTACAGCTTACCTACCAGTGGGACAGATATTGTATTGTATCACACTTTGTGCTATGTGCTTGTAACCATGTTCCCTGTGTGGAGACTATCATTGCTGGCCTCTTACAGACTACTCACCTGCATGCCATTGTCAGAGCCACTATGGTTCCATATATGTTTGTGGTATGCTTGCTATGTGATTGCTGCACATCTGACATTCTGTGTATTGGGGATATCTATGCATGCTGTTGGACATGTTCCAAGATTGTGTAGACTATTACTACCCACATATGTTCTATAACAGTGACACAATAACATGTTTAAGGATATTTGCTGGCAGAACCACCTCTCCAAACTCATCTGCTGATGTTACCAGGCCACATCACATGTGGGACCCTGCCTGGGGCCTCCTTATGTACTGGTCCAGCACTACCTTAAGGTGGAACCACCTCAGGGGATGTTGTCCCACCGGGGGCACACACAGACATGATCTTGTCCCCGAAGTCAGGTCCAGTGTCTTACTCATAGCGGGCTCCACAGACACATGTAGGATGCGCTACATCACCTTGAGGCACCCAGTACACATTCACAGGGTCCACATGCTCATCCTGCTCAGCCTCCAGGCACCTTCGGGACATGGACTGCTGTTATGAGTAGCAGTGGGTGGGAGGCTTGTTCCCATTGTGTCCATATTTGGGCCCATGGGGCTTCCACTTTGCAGACCACACACACCATCCAGGGTGTTTACCCACCACATGTGTCACATACCACCCCTGTAGGCTGCCCTCTATATCTACCAACTCAGACTACCTGCACAACTATATCTGCCATACTTCCCATATTCCCATTCCCCACTTCACAGACAAGGGCAACGTGGTCCCAGTAAGGGTTCACGTGTTACATACCTGTCCATGTTGCACACACTGACAGCTGTATATATATATATATATATATATATATATATATATATATATATATATATATATATATATATATATATATCTGTGTGTATTGTTATGTCTGCTGTTCCCTCACACATAGCATGCAGCACTGTGGTGGTAATATAGGGGATATGTATTTACATACATATATGTGTGTGTGTGTTTGTATATATGTAGACATGTGCATATCTATATCTATATATATATATATATATATATATATATATATATATATATATATATATATATATATATATATATATATATATATATATATATATATATATATATATATATATATATATACAAGTTGGACCTGGCGATGGGTGATAGGTTCCTGTCTGCACCAGCACCCAGGAGGGGTGAGCCCCATCCCCTGAGGTGGTTCCACCCAAAGGTGGTGCAGGACCAACAGATGAGGATGTCCCGGGTTGGGCTCAAGACGTGCTGGTGCCCAGTGCCACGGCCAGCTGAGGTGGGACAGGTGGGTCTGCTGGGACATGCATTCCCATACGTGCTATGGTGTTTATGTTTTATCAACATATGTGGGCTAGTAATAGTCAACAGATTCCAGGATTAGGTATAACAGCATGCATAGATATTCCCATTAACCCAGACATCAGATATGGGACAGTTGCATGGCAAACAGAACACATGCATATATGGAACCACAGTGGTAATTACAACAGCATGCAGGTACATCGATGGCACCATGCCACCATGCCACCAATGTTGGAGTATTTCAACATAGCACATGCATAGAAACAGATTTAAATGATTATCAAACAATAGGACATATGTCCCAACATTACAGTTAAGTCATCACGTACCAGTTGAGTTGGGTATTTAGTTTATTGCTGCAGATATGGTGGAGGGGGAGAATGATGTCAATTAACAACTAGTATATTCCTGTAGTTCACATTACGTTCCTAGTCAGTGCTGTTATCTGTACCTTACAAGTATTAGTACACCACCCTATTGCCTTAGTTTGGACAGTGGTATGGCTGCCAACAGCTATATACATGAACTGGTTTTACCTGCAATATACACCTCTTACCTGATATACCTGTGGAGGAACTGTTTGTTAACACTAGTTAACTGTTTCTACACATACTCCCAGATTCCAGGCTGATGTTATGCACATATCTGTCCATCTCTTTTTGCACAGACTCTGGTCATGTCTTGACCACATGCTGGTGAACCGGGACATATGTAGACTATTGCCCTCTTCAACCTTTAGTGACTTACAACACTCTTATACAGGAGTTTGTAGACAGTTATATTACGTAGCACAGTTTGGGTGACAGTGATGAGTGATACCTTATTATTCAGAGCAACTGCAACACTCACAATGCCATACAATACCAGAGTAAACAGTACCAGTACAGGGTATCAAGCTTTTATTTCTAGGCACAGTGTTCATATCTGATGTTCCTGTGGGAGCGCAAAGTACCAGAATCCACATTAATATTATGCACATACATCTCATTCTGTTACTGTACACACTCTGGTCACAGCTTGACAACATTGGGGTGTAGATGGTACATACTTGGCTTATTACTCTCATAAAAGTTTCAGGAGTTGCTAGTGTGACAGATTTGTTCTTATAGATGTGTGACAATCAGTTGTATTTCCTGTTTGCTGCCTAAACATCTGGGATCATCCCACTGATTTCCCAGGGGGACAGGGTGACAGGCAGCAGATATGGGCCAATATACTGGATATTCTGGACATATCTGTACAGTTGTGGAGTATAATTCTTTATGCAGCCTACTTCCACTCCCAGGATTCAGACCATGGCTGTGTCTGCTAACATTAAATCACTGTCCATCACAGTTGTGTGTGCTATATGGATATTACTGTATATCTCTTATCTGATTTCTGTCTACAATTATCCTGTGGTTTTACATTCTGACCTTGTATTACAACACTTTTATACAGTATTTTGTAGACAGTTATATTATGTTGCACAGTGTGGGTGACAGTGATGAGTGATACCTTATTATTCAGAGCAAATGCACCAATAACAATGCCATACAATACCAAAGTAAACAGTACCAGTACAGGGTATCAATCTTTTTATTTCTGCACACAGTGTTGGTATCTGACAGATCTGTGGCAGCAATGTTTGTTAGCACTACTTGAATGTTACCACACAAAGTACCAGATTCCACATTAGTATTATGCACATACATCTCACTCTGTTACTGTACACACTTTGGTCACAGCTTGACAACATGGGGATGTAGATCTGACATACTTGGCTTATTACTTTCATAACAGTTTGGGGAGTTGCTAGAGTGGCAGGTTTGTTCTTATAAATGTGTGACAATCAGTTGTATTTCTTGTTTGCTGCCTATATGTCTGAGATCATCCCACTGATTTTCCAGGGGGACAGAGTAACAGGCAGCAGATATGAGCCAATTTACTGGACATCCTGGACATGTTTGTACAGTTGTGAGGTATGATTCTGTACACAGACTACAACCACTCCCAGGATTCGAACCATGGTTGTGTGTGCTAAAAATACAACAGTTCACATCTCAGTTGCATGTGCGATTTGGATTTTGTTGTCTGTCTTTTCACTGTTTTCTGTCTATGTGTCTTTCAGTTGTACTAAATTATCTCTGGGGATTACGCCAGCCATATACAGACATTCCTACACATTTTATTTATGTTGCACAGTGTGGGTAATAGTACTTAATACAACAGTACTATTAAGTGATTGCAAATCTACATTACCATATGATACCAGAGTAAACACATGTAGCCCAGCAGTTAGACCTTCATTGTCAGGCTATTATGCTTTTATTTACATACAACCTATATGAGACTCTTCCTGCCATATTCTCTGGTGTATGCCTTAAACAAGTACTTGCCTTAAATAATACAGGTTTTATACAGGCAATTAGCTTACTAATATTTTTAGATTTATTTCCTCTGACGGTGCATGCAAGAATATTACTAACCTCCCTCGTTTCACAACCTCTCCGAGTGACATCCATGGGCCTACTGGTTCACAGCCTGCTCACTTGCCACTGTGAAGGACATAAGAGGAATATTTAGCCATACCTATTCATAATATACATGAGCTGGCAATTATTAAACAGGTAGTGGAGTGATACTTACACACAGCTGGGACCTCCTCTGTACTTCTAGCCTCTTGGATCCACTGATCCAAGAGATCCCCCTTTCGCCGCTTCAGGTCAGCATAGTGATGCCTGCCCAGCTCACCAGTTCGGGGTATGCCAGTGGCACTAGTGAGGTCATGGGTGAGACAGTCCCAGGCTTCCACTTTATATTGGGAACCTTGCTACTGGCCTTGCAGCAGTCTCTGCTCATGGTCTTTGACAAGGAGACCTGCCATGACTCTGGACTCCTGGATGCCCCTGCGCTGCACCCGAAAGTGCACACCCCTTCCCATTGCAGACATAGTGCCTGCATGGGGAAGCTACAACCAGTTATGAGATGTATTCCTGCCTGTTGGGTTTAAATAGGGCTGATTTCTCACACTTTGCCGTGATTGGACTGTTTTGAAAAGGTCAAGCTATGGGCAAACCTGCTTACCTAAGGTTGGCATTGTTTAAAGGGGTATACCAATGGGCAAATTGAGTTAGCTGGCCTACACATTGCTTACACCCACTAAGCTGGCCTGTGCAATGCTTAGCATTACTTAATATTTAATTTGCATTATATTTGCTTTTTGGCATTAATTTATTGTTCATTACATGTTATATATTTGTCTGGTATCCATGATTCATGTGTAAATACACTGTATGGGGTCCTTGTGTTTATTAGGGGACTTCAACACTTTATTACAATTGCACCTCACATCTGGGCTTACTGCAGTACTCCAATTCACATATTTATGTTATGTAGTATGTTATAAAACATATGACTGTATATATATTCCTTTCACATGTTCAGTTTGATTTTCCTATAGTGAGGATTTGGTGATACCTCAATCTTATGTACTGCTGTGATTTCTTAGTTGTTAACTATTGTGACTGTAATGTACAGGGTCCTGGATTCAAGACATGCAAAGGTTGTTTATTTTGTTTCTGGCCAGAACAGTGGCTGTTGCATACAGAGTGATTAAGGCACTTTTAAGCACTTGTAAGTGGGTTTGTGCAAGTTTGCGCGAGGGTAAATAATGCTAACCTCCGGTTAATATGCTTACAGAGAGTTAGCTTCAATATTGCTTATCCTGTGTGCGCATTGCTTACCCCAGCACAAACGGGCTTAAACCTGCTTAGTAGTGCTTACATATGCTTACTCCCACTTATTACTTCTTAATAGTGCTTACACTTGCTTACTAGTGCTTACTCCCAGTTACCACAGCACTACTTTAGACAGTAATGTCTAATGGTTCTTGGGAAGGTGGGGGATTTGGAAGCTGTATGGGAGCTATCATTCATTACACATTTTACCTTCCATTTGTATCCCTGATTCCTGTGTACATATACTGTATGGGGCAAATGTGATTATCTGAGGACTTTGCAAAATTATGATACTGACACCTCACATCTGCATTTAATACAGTACTCCAGTTCATAAATATATGTTATTTAGTAGGTTATGCAACTAAAAATATTGGTCATAAAGTGATTTGACATGGAAAATGGAACATGGTGTAGTGGGACTCGATCCGAGAATGACTGCTCGTAAGGTGAATGCTCTGCCCACTACACTATTGCTGTACTGCTTCATTTGCATATATCTTGCTTTTATCCTCTTCTGCCATTTAAGCTGCATTAACCGTAGCTAAACGATGGGAAAACCCATGCACCTATGGTTAAATTTTATCTGTTTCATAAAAAAAAATCTTTATATTTGTTGTTTTAACCATTGCTCTTGTACACGTGGGGGGATGTTGCTGGGAGTATGCATACACCTATTAGTGGTCTCACATATTCTTTAAGGACTTGTCTGCAGTTATTCATTGCAAGGGCGTGTATATTCTGAGAGCTCTGCTCGCAGATACGCCCCTGCACTCTTACATGCTCTGTGTAAGATTAAGAGCTCAGGCAGCGCGCCTTCATTAATATGCATGGTGTGCTGCCGTTCTGCTCCTAAATGGCTGCTTCCATGCAGGACTAACCTAGTCCTGCATGGGAGGATAGTGAATCTGGGGGGTCTGTCTAGCCTCTTTTTAATTACTCTAATTATCTCTTTGTTACTAAACTCATCACCTATATCTTGTACAGTGTTTCGAATACTATATTTATTTGACAGTCACATTTATCTTAATTCATATTTAAAAAAAGTATTACTCATGAAACATCTGTTTATTTCTTACCATTTTTATGTATACGTTATGCTCTATAATATTTTTTAACATATATTTTAAATGTATTATGCATAATTTGTGTTTTCTGTTTATTCTGTTACTGTATTGTCATTGTTGTTATTTGTATATTTTGGGGGTTTCCCCTGGGCCTCTGCTGAAAATAGGGCTGTGTCCAGTCATATTATCCCGGTAAACAAAAGTCAAATAAATAAATATTTTTTTTTTCTGTTCAAATATCTTTCTCTATTGACTTATTATACTTTCATACTCACCAAATGTCACTCCCAATATCTTTACTTCTATTTTTGTGAAATATATTTGGTTTCTTTTTTTATCTCAACAAATCCAGTAAACTTCCTTTTGCTTAACTGCAGGCCAGCTTTTTTAACATATTTTTGATCATTATTACAACCTCACTTAGCCATCCCTTGTTTTTTGTTATTAGAACTAAATCATCTGCATATGTCATATATTGGGTAACGTAGCATTTCCTTCCATCTTACTTCTTGCCGCCCTCTTTTCATACATGCATGTCTGTAGTACTACATTCATTACTAATACAAATATGTGCATACACATTGAGAATCCCTGTTTTACTCTTCTAGTAGTACTTATTTTCCCATCCATCCATAACTTGTACCCATGATATTTTCTCCTATGTTATATGCCTCTAAAATCTGCAGCATTGCTTCAGGGTTCACTTTATCAAATGTTTTAGCTACATCAAATCCTGTCAGTCTTACTTCTTTATTTTCTTTCAGTGTCATGTCTACTTCTTCTTTCACTATAATTAACATTTTTTTCACTTCTCTTCATTTTATACTATCAACCCCTTTTCTTTCTACCTCATGCAATAATTATTCCATCCTTTTTTGTAGTACATTTATAAATATTATATAGTTAGTATTCCCTAGTCTTAGGGGCCTCTGAGTTTTTTTGTCTTTTTTTCCTCCTTTTTGCATATAATTTTTATCACTCCACCATATCTTCTTCAATTATACCTTCCTTCATCCATTCATTTAATATATGAAAAGAACTTCCCTTTCATCTTTATTCATTTCCTTATAATACTCATACTATGGGATTCAATAAACTCCATGTAGCCTTCATGCAGATCATACATGGAGTTTCCATGATGGTGTGGTGTGTGGTAGTGTGCAATGCATATTAATGAGGCACAGCATGCCTAAGCTATTTTTTCCAGCTTGCAACAGTGCTGCTGGTCATGAAACCTTATAAGCGAATGCAGATAGCAATTCCGTGTAAAGGAGAGCATCTACATTGCGCAGATTTGCACAGAATGCCACAGTGATCACCATGGTTTTATACATAGTGACATCTTGTCAGCAAATGTGGATAGCAATTTCATGTAAGGAAGAGCACCTGATCATCAGGGGTTTTACAAATAGCTATCATTCTGTTAGTGCAACACATCTGCACAAAGACCAACTTAATGAGAGGACAAATAACCAGTAATAGGGACATATTTGGCATAGATGCCACATAGAAATTTGTTAGAATGTAACACTCACAACCTCTTAGAGTGACAAACATGGACAAGCCATAATAATGAGGGATAAAGAGACAGAAATAGGGAGAGATTTTTAATATTGCACTGACAAACTTAGGAAGTTGATATAATATATAAGTTGTACATTAGCATGAACTTTCTGAAGAGCATGAAGTTTGAAATTCACATGTCAGTCATTAATTTTTGACTGTACTCTGCAATGACATGTCGATGATTTGCTAGGAAAAACATGTTATGAGGAAAAGATCACAAATGAGACAGACATATATAGACATTCTGCATGAATCAGGTTAGTTGAGAGGTATGCACTGAAATGTATGTAATATTGAGTCACATCAGTCCAGAGATCATCACAGTAATATGGCAGAAACACAAATATTTGTTAAGGAAAACATTTGCACATCCTGGGAATATCGGGACAGAGTATAGGTTCATAGGTTCATACTAGGCTATCTGCCCTAGGGCATTTATAAGCCTAGCCAGAGTGTGTTTGGCTTTCGCCACCCATTTTAAATGAATTTTGCTATGCCCTTTTTTGAGGTTAGTATTTGTGAATGTGAAGTGTATGGTCCAAACAAAGTACAGGACAGTGTACCTACAGTGCAGAGTATTGTGATATCCCATTGCTGGCATTCTGTACTGAAACTGTGTTAATGTTTTGTAACAAGACATGTGACTGCCATGTAAAATGATGTGTGTATTGAATAGGGACACACAGATGAATTGTAGGAATGAACACAGGAAAGAATACAGGTGAAACTCCCACATGTACAGCAGAGGAGGGCATGTCAATGGAAGATGGTTGTAGCAGCAACACCAAGCACATATCTATATAGTACAGTACAGACTCTACAGTGAAAATGTGTTGTCTGTGACTGTCACACAAGGTGACATAATGGGGAGAATTCTGTGTAAGATAAGCATCTTTACATGAATAATGCAGAGGACACCTCTCAGGGATCTGACATACAGTTGGGGTAGGGTGCACATTAGGAAGCTGTGCAAAATGATATACCTGAATATGAGTAAACTCTCAGCAGAGGTCTCCAGCAAGGTGGTCACAGGTAAAAGATCATGACAAACATTAAAAGAACCAACCATAATCATGGAACAATATCAGACTAATGCCACCAGTAATACCACTAATCCCATGCCTCTGACATAACATATTTGATGTGGAGTGATAACAGATGAGCCTGCACACACACACTTGACAACTGTTATGATGCATCCACACTCTATGAGGGTGATCATGCACACTTTCCTGGTGCTGTAATGTCTGCAGGAGATGTTAGGAGCGACAGTACTATACCTGTATGTGGCAGTATGGTCAATACAGACTAGTTGCCTCATGTGCATGGAATATATCTATGGCACAATCCACACTATCACAAATGGTATACATGCCATTAATGTTGTCAAACACTTATGCATGCAGTGCATGCATAAGCTGAACAGGTAGCACACATGAATCTGGTGTTAAAACTCCCTAAGGCCAAAAACACTGCAACAATGGGTCCTGGAAGTATCCCAGGATGCCAGCTTAATCGCATGAAACATGACCTATCAGGTCCTCTGGAATTGCTATTTAACTGTAGCTGCCAAGCAGACTTTATGCCTCATGAATGGAGAACAGCAACAGTCCTCCCTCTGCACAAAGTTGATCCATCTACAGACCTATAAGTCTCACTAGTCTTATATATAAACCCATGGAAAGAAATGTAGAAATGATCAGTAGTGATATAGTAAACTCTAAACACTGGACTCACCCCAGTTTGGTTTTGTCAAGGGCAGGACATGCCTAGTCAACCTGGTGAACTTCTTTGAGAAGGTCACCAAAGCGACAAATTAGGCAAAATGGTTCACACTGCCTACCTTCACCTGGCCAAGACATTTGACACAATACCCCACTAAGGCATTGTTAACAAACTCAAGAGGTTAGGGTACAGACCCATATATCAGCCAGTGTATAGCCAACTACCTGACAGCCAGGTCCCATGAAGTTAGAACTGGGGAGACCACCCCTACAAAGTTGTCAGTCACAAGTGGAGTCCCTCAGGCATCTGTTCTTGGAACCCTCCTTTTTGGCACTTACTTCTCTGAAGTCAAGACCATTGTCAATGGCTTTTGGCTGACTACATTTGCAGATGATTGCAAATTAGGAGCTGTCATTGAATCCCACACTGACACAAATGTTTTCCAGGAAGGGCTGACACAGATAAACAACTGTTGTCAGAGCCATGGACTAAAATTAAATGACAAGAAATGTATAATAGTGTATGTCAGGAAATCATCCACTGTTGTAACTATCATATTGACAACACACCCCTTAGAACTGACTCAGTAGTTATGGACACACATAGACATTAATTTAGCCTTTGACCATCACATGTCTACAGAAGTGAGTAAGTCATTCTATGTTGTGCAACTTATAAACAATTGTATGGCATCTAGATCCAAGGAAACCATTGTTCCACTGTATTCTGTATTCATCAGACCTGTCATTGAGTATGATACTTAACCAGGCATGTCCAACAATTGGAATGTCCACAGAAGTTCCTCACTAAAAGAATACAGGGCATAAGTAAAATGTCCTATGCAGACTGCCTCAAGATCTTATCTCTGTATTCTGTCTACTACAGGCTTTTGAGGGGAGATCTAAGCCTGGCATACAAGACATTGTCAGACCCATTCTGACAGACCTCCTGCATAGCCACAAAACAAACAGCACTAGAATTACCAATTCTAAAGACTTAAACTTCACATGCAATATAAATAGGACCTGCTGGAGAGACAGGTATGTATCCCAGATACTACGCCATCTCTGGAACAGGCGCCCTATCCATCTGAAGCAGAGTTCCTCCCTAATCAATGCAACTTGGACAACTGGATGGGGAACAGGAAATTCATCCCTGGTTTGGCACCTATGTCACTAATTGACATAGGCGACCTGTAAATGGTTCAGCTCCCTGGCCCTTGTTTGTAAGTGTTTCATCTCCCAAGCCCCTGCTTACACTTATCAAAGGTATCAGAACTTTTCAGAGATTTTAGATGATGGCAAAGCTTAAATTGTTTCTTGTGGTCATTACCCTAGTAAACACCTATGAGCCTATTGTTGTTCCACACCATCAGACAGTCATGTATATTCTCCAGAAAGAATGTCTAGCTATTGCCAATAAGCTGTGTGACAGCACACTGTGACAAAGGTGGTACACTTCAGTTACACATCAATTGAATTTGTGTAGGGAGGTACATGAAGAAAGGTGCATTGCACACAGTTATTGGTCTGATAAAGTCTACAAACCATGAAGTTATTATGGCCTCTGATGTGCATGCCTTTCACATACTCAGTACTTGTCTTACAATCAAGGGAGTAGTCAGCACTTTGACCACATGCTGGTGGATGTACCAGTTATACTGTATCCCAGGACACATGTCACATACCTATAGATCTACTTATAGGGTGTGATGTCCACATTATATGTGGGTGGTGTGTCTGTTTCCCTATTCAACAAATCCCTCCATGTGCCCGGTCAGTGCAGGTGTTGTCATGGCTGTGGCTGCAGTTTCTTTTGCGTTGATACTGTATGTATCATTCTAATATCTCAGGTGGGGTCAGTGATTGCACACAAGCTGTAGTCCTTCAGGCAGCTGTTTGTATACATTATGTGTATGTCATCTGTGATGCATCTCACTGAAATAATGGACAGGAAAGGGCCTAGAAGACACCTCTGATGTACTGACCTGATCACTGGGCCTGAGATATATGCCATGCCACACATTTCACCATAGTTAGATGCCATGTATGTCATACACTGGTCTACCCGTTTGGTGGTATAGCTGTTTATGGTCACATATGACAGTGTTGATTGAATGCCTCAGTGTGGATTTTTGTCAAATGCCTCCACACAATGATACTGTTATGGCCTCTTTGAGGACATCTATCAGATGTAAAAGATATGATGTAGCAGTAACAAGTGACAAAGGTATATCTGTTGCACACACTTGGAATATTACTAGTGTACATGTAGAGGAGGTCCATGATGACATATTGGTCTACCTCACAGTTGAGGAGAGTCAGGATGTCTCTATACAAGCATGCATCACGTGCTGTCCACCCAGCTCAGACACCCTTGTATGGGAACATAGACCATGTGAAGGGTGTGTTGAACTGTATATTCAACTGTATCAGGAAGGTGTATGTACTGTGTCATGCCATAGGTGATCTGTGATGTTGTCATAGCACATTGATTCCATGTGATAGGCTTACATAAAGGTAAGACAGCTCATACCGCCTATTGTGATCTGACCTAGAGTTTTGACACAGTCATTCATGCAGGTATCGATACAAAGCCCAAGCTGGGGATTAAACCTTATGTCATTTGATGGGTAAACAATTAGCTCACTTACAAAACACATCATGTGACTCAACCTGTAACAGTAGAGCTGTCACCACTGGCAAACTACAGGGATCTGTGCTTGGCTCTTCACTGATTGAATTGTATTTGTATACAGTTCAGGCTAAAGTATATGGCCTTTGCCTTGCCAGGTTTGCTGATTCTTGCATATTGTGTACAAATCATTGAGTCCACCAGTGGTGATAACATAGTACAAAAGGAGCTAACCCAACACAACTAAATGCCGACAGAGGTACACAATATACAAATAAATGCAGAAATATGCATTTGTTATATTGTCCATCTGAAAAGTGGAGTTCCATGTAAATTACAGCATTGACAAGAGTCCTGCTATGCAGAAACCCAGTGATGCAAGCACTTCAGACACATTTAGATAGCTATCTGAACTTTGATCATCAACTGTCCACACTGCTATTGAAAGCCTATGTTGTGCACATCATAAGCCATGCCATCATATTGATGTCATAGGATTGAATGACAGCACTGTAGTCAAACCTTATTACAGCACTAATATAGCATAATTCTCTTTTTTACATGTACCTCACCAGACACACGAAGCAGCTGTAAAGACCACATGGCTTTCTTAGCAAGATAACACCGGGCCTACACACCATGACAGGATGTATGTGGATAGATTGAGAGCCATGTCACTGTAAACTTTATTGTATAGGATGAAGTAAATTCTGCCTGACCCTCAAGCCAGTTTCTGACCCTGCCCTGGTGGGAGTACTGCATATCCAAAATTGTGATATAGCTGATGACATCAGCAGAGTCTGTTGAGGAGAAGATGACAGTGTCTAACATGCTGGTGTAACATGCTCTTTGTATTATCAAGCAACAGATCAGACACACAAACACACACACACACAGAGTTGACTGCAGTGAGAATATAACCCCTACCTATCTAAGGTACACTACAGAACACAATATGTTATGCAGGCACCACTGCACGAGTCTAATTTATATAAGGCAGCAGGTGAACTTATAGTAGATGACATCAGCAGGCCATGTGGGAGACAATAGGTTGGGAGACCTGTATGAAATGAATGTATAGTCATGAGCAAGTATCAAAACAGTGGTAATCCATGTAATTGGAGAAGTAATTGTAGGATTCATACATCGGCTCTGCTGTCTAAACCTGTATGCATATCCAGTTGATTACAGTGACAAAAGAACCCCTACCTATCAAAGTACACAGATTACAGAACACAGTACTTTACGCAAGCACCATAGCTGAAGCCCAACTTGCACTGTGTCAGACAACACTTTATAGCTGATGACATCAGCAATGTCTGTTTAGGAGAAGATAACAGTGTCCCAGATGATAGTGTAAAATCCTCTCCAATGTCAGGCAACAGCACAAACACACACATAATTGACTGCAATGAGACTAGAACTCCTATCTATCTAAATAAGTCAAACTCCACTCATGCAACCTGCATGCAAGGCCTCAACCTGGTCCTTGACATTAATAGAACTTGTTGGTGGGATAGATTTGTGTCCCAACAACTTTTCCATCTGTGGAATAGACTCCATCTCCATGTCAAGCAGAGTACCTCACTAGCCCTCTTTGAGATGAACCTGGATGACTGGATGGGAAACAGAAAATATAGCCCTGAGATCCCACCTGTGTCCCTGCTGTACAGGGAAAACAGGTGTTGACTTTGTGGGAACATGAGTGAAATTATTGGCTAGGCTTATAAGGGCCTCCGGGCCAATAGCCTAGTATTGTTCTATGAACCTATGAAGTACACAGACTACAGAACACAGTACAGTAGCAAGTACCACTGCACAAGTCTGATTTATATAAGAGTACAGGTGAACTTATAGCACATGAAATCAACAGGCCATGTGGGATACAAGAGGTATGGTGGCCTGTATGAAATGGATGTGTAGGCATGAGCATGTATCAAAATGCTGGCAATCCATGTAATTGGAGAAGTAACTGTAGGATATACATGTCTTCTCTGCTGTCTAGGTACACACACACACACACACACACACACACACACACACACACACACACACACACACACGCACACACACACACACACACACACACACACAAAACACACACTCGACTGCAGTTAGAACAGAATCCATACTTATCTAAGTACACAGACTACAGAGAACAGTACATTATGCAAGCCCCACTGCACAGTATGTTTCATACAAGAGTGCAGCTGAACATATAGTAGATGACATCAGAAGGCCATATGATTGACAAAAGGTCATGAGGCCTGCATAGGCACATAGATTCATAGATTCATATGAGGCTACTAGCCTAATAGCACTAGGGTCTTTAGAAGCCTAGCTGTGTAAAAACACAAGTACCATTATTGAGCATAGTTGGATGGGCATTTTTAGTGGAGCATAGTTCCAAACAGCACCAACTAGCCCTGTCCATGAGGGACATAGATGCCAGCCCAGAGGTGACTTTTCAGTCACCCAACAAGTAGTCAAGGTTGCTCTTCAACAGGGATATTGAGGAGTGCTGCTTCACATGCAGTGGATGACTATTACAGAGGAATGTGAATCATTGTGGGCTATATCTGTCTCCACAGTGTCACAGACTAGGTTGAGAACCCTGGGGCAAATTATAGTTGTCCTATTTGAACTAAAGATGTCCATCATTTACAGAAGGGCAAGGTCTGAGACTGCTCTGCAGGACAGCCATAGGTCACCTCTCAGCAGTCTGCATTTTGCCGAGTACTGTGACAGGTATGTCACTCTTTCCATGCATGCCATTTTTCAAGGCCTGGGAGTCTCCCAGGCACAACCTTGTGTTCTCTCCAATTGCTGCAGGTGTCTGGTGTGGTACAGAGAGATGTGATGATGGTACAGTACAGCAGAGGTATGACCACCCTGATTTTGGATGTGATGTCAATTTGTATGATGTGTGTAATGCAGATTGTGTGCATCATCACTATGGCACATAGTGATGAAAGTGTAGATTGCTATCACCATGTGTTCCTTAGTCTCACAACACTGTGTTGAACTTGGGGAGTGCTAGGCATATCACAATAAGCAGGAGTACTTCATTGACAAAGATGAGAAAGAGTCATTGTACTGTATGCTTAAAGTTCAGTCCATGAGTTTGCACCAGCCATTAGTCTGTGTTAGCCCGTACTGTAATATGTTACTGTCATTGAGGAACTTTATATGAGTACTTCCAGTTAACAATAATCTGTAAAGCTAGTAAACCACAGGCCATCTACTGTTGCCTGTGCTTCAGGGAAGTATTCCCAAAACGTTGAGGACCCAGCACAAATCCTTGTGGTATTCCACAGGTGAATGGGCTAGTAGTATAGGTGCAGTCCCCAACTTTGAGAGTGTGTGTTCTGTCATTGAGTCATTTGGCTATCTGCCTAGTACTGTATGGCCTAATTTCCACATGGAAGATTGCCACTATGAGAAATAAATGTGGAATAGTGTAAAAGGCCTTTTGACCTGTTATCCTCATACAGGTCTTTGGAGGTCAGTATACAAGAAGTCCACAAAAGTCAATAAGCAAGATCTACCTTTGCCAAACGCTAAAAATGGGTAGGGGCAAGTGGGTAGAAGGACATCTCTGTCTCTGTGGATATGATCCAGGCTGATTTCTGCAGCAGCTGTGCAGATAAGTCTTTTTAAGCATATGGTTCAGTAGTTGTAGTTCTACATGTTACCAGATTAATTTGCATTGCATAGCACACATTTGATATTATATTTTCTAGTGTGGTTGATATATGTTTGGAAAAAGTACTAAACCCCAGGTTTGTAGTGCTTGGGGGTGTGTGCCAACATATGGATGTATTTTAAATATATGTTATACAGTTAGATAGGTCCCTCAGTTTGTAATATTTCTACATGTACTTTCATATCATACAAAGGAAGTGAACAGTAAACAACAGAAACACAGCATAATATATACATTTCCATAGCACAAGGAGCAGCAGTTTTGCAGGATGGTTAGCAAAGTGTATACACATCCTATATACACCTGTTTGCACATTGCTAAGCACTGCACAAATGTGATTCCCCCATTGCTAAAGTCTGCCAGTTAGTACTGAGTCTGTGGAATACACCTGATACTTAAATGACTCTGTAGCACCAGATGTTAATGCAGTGATATATTCCTTTTTGAGTCTAGTGGGTTAGAATGCAACAGTATCTAATACTTTTAGCTACTTTTGCTTCACCACTGGGGCATGATGTGCACCATCATGCAATAATGCATTCAAGAAAAGAAATGGGGAAGACAGGACAGTAGTGAAATGGGGATGCTAAAGTCTGGCACTTAGTACTAAGTCTCTGGAATAAACTTGCTACTTAACTGACTCTGTAGTGGCACATGTTAATGCAGTGATACATTCCTTCTTGGGGCCAGATGGTACTGGGTTCGAATACAACTGAATCTCAAACGTTTAAGTTCTTTCATATTACTGTTACTGCTCATCGCTCTGTGATGCACACCATCATGTAATAATGCATTAAAGAAAAGAAATGGGAAGATAAGACAGTGGTTCATAGGTTCATACTAGGCTATCTGCCCTAGGGCATTTATAAGCCTAGCCAGAGTGTGTTTGGCTTTCGCCACCCATTTTAAATTAATTTTGCTATGCCCTTTTTTGAGGTTATAGGTTCATAGGTGAGCAAGCAGGGGGTAGAACAAATGGAAAGCAATACAGAAATGTGTAGGAGGGAGGTAGGAAAGAACCATACCTATCAATTTCTTCAACAGTAAAAGCTGATAATATATGCAAACTATTAGCTGAATTTGGGCTATCACCCCCAGATAAAGGGGTGACTACATCACAATCATGTTGTATAGCCAATTGGACTGAATTAAGTGTGCCAAGAAGACACGTGCAAAATGGAGAGCTATGTATGGACCGAATTTTGTTTTGGGGGGGGGGGAGTGTGAGGCAGCTGCCCGATTTTTTTTTTTTTTTGAGAGAGAAGAATGTTGGTGAATGGCTGTAGGCATGTCTGGGTCTGGTAAGTTGAGTAGTTGTGGCAACAGTTGCAGACAGACAAGACGAACAAGACAAGACAAGACATAGGGATAGTGATGGACACAAGAGGTCAATGGACACCATGGATGGGGTGAAGGTGGGAACATCCAGAACCCTTGGTGATCAAGCTTGGTGACAGTGAGAATTGAGTCCTCACCAACAGGACTGTCATCACTGTCACCTCACTCTGCCACTGGCTGGAGGCCTCAGTAGCTCCTTCTCCTCTTCCTCCTGGTCCTATGTAAAATGAGGGAGACTGAACCCTCCATCTGGCATAGGCATGCACCAACAGTGTGGTGCAGAACCCTAAGCACCATCCCTGGTAGTTCAGAGTGGGTGATAAACTCACCCTCTCTGTCAGTGTTCCTGGAGGGAACCAATGGACTATCTTCCAGGGCAGGACTACCTGAGGGGGCTGGCAATGCAGGGGCAGCAGAGGTGGTACTGCCAGGTTGGGTGCCAGACATGCTGGACAACAGTGTCAGGGCTGGTCCTACCCCACTGTGCTGTGGAGAATTTTGTGATTTGGTACCCATACATGACATGGACACATTTTATTATACATAATAATATATATAAAAAACAGAGAGATATAAAGGTTATGGTGAGAGAAAAAAATGAGATAAAACTAGTACCTTCATATGTAACATACAATGCATTAATACAATTAATTGACTATATTATCTTAACCTTTACTCTTAAAACTACCAACCCCTAGCAGATAACTATTATTTTTAAGACTAGCAGCTTCTAACAAATACACACTATACTACAGATTAAAGCAAATACTCCTTTACATGTGCATATATTGCAGATATGCTTGTTGCAGTTATCCAGATTACAGTTTACAGCAGGACATGTGTACGATTGGTATAGAGCCTTTACTTTAAAACTTTAAGTTACAAATAATTGAAGAATTAACAGTATTGTATACTTGGGAAGTGTGGTATTTGAACCCACCACCTCTAACTAAAGTCTAATATTGTCTTATGGTTTGTGCTACAGACTAATGCATGTATACTTGCTTTCACAGTTGAGAGATGCATGCTCAGTTTGATAAAACAGTATAAAATACTAAACAACTTATCTTTGACTTTAAATGCTACAATAGCAATACTCTTCTTTTGCATACATACCACATGCCTCCCTCATCCTCATCAGTCTTGCGCCATGGATCCTAACATTGCAGTCCCGCTCCATGGTAGGTGTGGAAAAAACAGAACAGAATACCATTATGAAGATGAGTCTTACCTATATTAAGCTTTTAAGCCATGCAAGTACTCTCTGTGGTTAATACTTACACAGCTGTAGGATGTCTGTCCTAAATTCCTCATTCCAAAAATCAAGGAAACCCCACTTCCTCCTCAGTAGGCCATTGTAGAGGTGCCTGCATTGTTCACCAGTGCAGTGGATATCAGTAGCACTGGTCACTGCCCAGGCCAAACTATCCCAAGCCTCTGATTTATACTGGGACCCAGAATTGTCCCTCTGCAGCAACCTGGCACTGTAGTGTTTCACTAGGAGTTCAACCAAAATTCTGGACTCCTGGACACCAAATTTCTGAGTCCTAAATCTCATACCCTCTCCATAAATGCCTGCCATGTCTATCAAGGATTCAAAGCAATGGAGAATGATGGTTTCCTGCCAGTTCCAGTTACCGTACTTACTGGGAGTGTGCACACTGTTTGAAAATGTAGCACACCACTTACCATTGCACAAACACAATGTGCAGTGGTAATCAGTGGGCAGCAGTGATAAGCAATGCAATTTCAAGGTTATTTGATGTGCAGGCAGCTGTGTATGTGAGTTTCACAAATGTGACGGTCATGACAGTCCAGAGAGCAAAAATATACTTACAGGAATATAGTACACAGTATACCACAATCATACATTTGACAATAAATGTGATACTATATAGATAGATAAATAAATACCTAAATAAATAAATAAATAGCTGACACAATATTAGTGTCTCAGCCCTCATGTATATAATTAATATCACACACATTATGTTCAGTTTTATAAGTGATTGTGACTATAATGAGAAGTGGACAACAGTGAAAGTATATGGAATATGCTGCATTTGAACCCAGAACCATGTGCATGCCAGGCCTACACAAACACCTGTTGCCACAAGAGAGTTGAAGTAGCTATGCTCATGTTTCAGTTTATTGCTATAAACTGCAATGTCACAACAGTAAAACAAAGGTTGTGCATGCTGTACTAGAACCCAGGACCATCTGTTTACCAGCCCTACACTTATACCTGCTGCCATAGGCAATAACATTGATTAAATGCATCTGGTTTCTACTTTTGGCTGTATACATCATGCAAACAGTGACCAAAAAAAGAAAGAAAAAAAAAAAAAGAAAAAAATGTGAAATACTTGAAATGAGGAAATGCAATCTATAACATACACAAGAGAAGATGTTAGTACATGTGAGCTATTTCTATATAGGTCTGGATTTCAACCCTCATTCCAATACAACTTCAAAAAAGAGGATGGGTGCCTTATCCCTCTTTGTCACACAAATAGCTTTGCAGCAAATAATTGAAGTCATTCTTCATACAACCAACTACAACAGAATTTACACTGATACCAAACCATAAAGTGTTATTTGTACATTTATTAAATTTATTATATTTGGACATAGTGCATTTAGCGATCACACAATGTATTATGATTATTGTTTGCAAATATGCAACTCTGTCTTACCTTTCTGTGTTTCTTGGTCATTCATCAGTTATCTGACCAGTACTCTGACACATGCAGTGTATAAGCCATTCAATATCACTGACCTTAAAATGTGTGTGGATATAAACTGGAAATAATAGGATATGCATAATATAAAATAAAAAGGCATTGCGGCTAGAGAGTAAAAACACTTTAATATACAAATAACAAATGGTAGCTAAGCGCTTTCGAGGTTGCCTTCTTCTTCAGACCTTAATAAAACAAATCACGTTCTAAAAGTTTAAATACTAATAACAGCCAATAAAAACAGACATTAACTAATGAGGCAAACATCTTTTCTTCAAAAGAGGTTTTAAGGAGACAGCACTATTGAGGACAGGTGGAACATATGCTTTAAAATCAACAATCCATCTTAGCTCAATATTCTCTGTCTCATTACATAGATCTCCCTCTCTTTGGCTCTCATTAATCTTCTGTAAAACCAAAAACTTAAAATTATGATCCATACCACACTCAGATACATGTTTGGCCAATGCATTATCAATTTGTTATTATGTATGTCATTTAAATTCTCCATTACTCTCTCCTTTAGCATACAATTAGTCTTACCTATATAAAAACTACTACACAGGTTGCACTTATCCATATATACTATTTTCTTAGTGCAACAGTCTTCATAAAAAGAAAACTCTATGGGCTTGGAAGACAGCGGGTGCATAACCATACAAGTTGACCAGATGTTACAACGAGCTTTACAAGTGAAACCAATTTTAAGTTAACCAATTTTAAGTTTTTGGTTTTACAGAAGATAAATGAGAGCCAAAGAGAGGGAGATCTATGTAATGAAACAGAGTATATTGAGCTAAGATGGATTGTTGATTTTAAAGCATATGTTCCACCTGTCCTCAATAGTGCTGTCTCTTTAAAACCTCTTTTGAAGAAAAGAAGGTTGCCTCATTAGTTAATGTCTGTTTTTATTGGCTGTTATTAGCATTTAAACTTTTAGAACATGATTTGTTTTATTAAGGTCGAAAGAAGAGGGCAACCTCAAAAGTGCTTACCTACCATTTGTTATTTGTATATTAAAGTGTTTTTGCTCTCTATGCACAACGCCTTTTTATTTTATATTATAGTTCTTTTGGGTCTGTTTGATTCCACCACTTTCTTCTTGTTTATACTGGTCTACTTCTGTTTGTTTGGTAGAATCATGGCTGAGAGTTGCGATCTGGACTTGGATTCTGTCCTGATTAAGGGATTGACTATGCATCTGCAAGAAGGAGAGAAGATACTAGTTACTGATAAGTCTGTAAGTTCATTCAAATCTACTGCCAATCCGCTCATTAGCATATATTTTAGTGAAGAAGATAGTGCAACTGTTAATGTTGATCTGAATGAGATGTCTACATATAAAACTACTCTAAGGGACTTGGAAGATTAATTATATAAGCACAAACATTTATTGTGGCAATGGCACTATTTTGAAGCTGCTATTTTTCACAAGATAGTGCTGAGAGGACTCCGGGTGCTAAAAATGCCATCTTATGGTGACAGCTTCCTGGAATTCTTAAAAAGATGGCAGGTTTTAAATTTGCAATTGAGCATGGACTATATGCTATTAATTAATGATTTTTTCCGTTCAGAAGATGAATGCCTAACAAAGGAAATTAATAATTTAACACTCCATCTCACTGGTTCCTTCAAAGGTGAAGTATACAACCAGCTCATGGATGATTTGTTGCTCAATATTTCCTTGTACAAAAGTAAACTTGAAAAGGAGAAAATAAAGAAACTTCGGAGACATTTTGCAGATTTTCGTGATGGTAACGTCTTTTCCTGGCCCAGAACTGCTCGACCAATCAGGTTGCCGAGTAGTTCATCAGAGGTGGAGCAACAGACTGATGTGAGTAAGCCTGTTAATGGAGGCAACGAACACACCAGTATATGACATTCTTTTAGAAATGCTGCTCCTGGCAATGATACTGTTGAACTAAATTACAATGCAAGCTGTAATTCTGATAGAACACCTTCAGCGGCTGTTTTATTGAGCCCACAGGATGCAAATAATGACTTTTCTGCGGTGTTGAACTCTAAAGGACAGCATTTAATTTGCAAGCCAGTAGAACTGGCAAAATGTAAACAGCGATTTGATGTATTTTCTGGCAATCACACTGAACTTACTGTTAATGTAAGAACTGAAAATGCTGCTAATGATGTAGATGTTGTTGATAATGCTGTTATGAGTGGGGACTTTTCTGTGGATAATGATTCTAGGGCTACTTGTGTACTAGATATGCCTATTAGGAACAACAGTACTGCTAATGAAGAAATTGATTCTCCTGTACCAGACTGTGACCTAGGCAGTAGTTTGACTGCAATAAATAATGAGCCTGTAGTTAGACCTAAGGCTCTAACAGTGAGAAATAGTAGTAGTAGTATATGTACAACAACTGAACAAGGTTTAAATAGTACTCACCATTTGGCTGTTTTTTTGGAGAAAGCTCTTCCTATAAGGCAAGACAAATGGATGGGGAGGTCTCGAAGCTGCAGGAGAAGGGGAAGGTTACAATCCAACCCCTCAGCTCATATCAAGGGTTCAATCACATGCGATCAGAAGTGAATGATCTAGTTTTTGAATTTATCTTCTGCAGAACTTACCAAGGAACAAATTATTGTATTAAACAAGGGTCTATCATTTGTTCCTGCTAGCAAGTTAAATCTAGTAGATACGATTCTGGAATTGAATATGTTTACTAGAAATATCACGCTTAAGACTGTTTTTATGAATGGGGTGACAGAAACATTAAATACACGTGGCTTTAAGAAACCGAGCTGTTATGTACCAAATAATTTTCCTGCAATGGAGGCATTTATTAAGATATGTGAAGACGATCTAAGGAAATCAATTAATGAAAAATCAAGAGCTGGTTTCTATAATCTAACAGCTAAGGAAGATGAAGCATTAAGTGCACTGACTAGGGCTGAGCATTTGGTTATTAGGCCAGCTGAAAAAGGTGGTGGGATACTCATTTTTGATACTATGGATTATTTTAGTAAAATGCGTGAAATGCTCTATGACAATACTGTCTATGTTATACTACCGAAATACCAGGTCAATGGCATTACGGACAGATTGAATTTCTATGTATATGATCTATTAATGACTGATAAAATTGATTATTCTTTATATACATATTTTTCTGTTCAACATCTCACTATGCTGGTAAATTATGGCCTGCCTAAAGTTCACAAAGATCCATTGAACCCTCCTCTCTGACCTATTGTATCTGGAAGGGGGTGGCGCACAGAGCCTATGTCCATATATGTGGAAAAACAGCTTAGAAGTGTTATAGATACTATAGAGAATGTGCTATGGGATAGTAAGCAGTTTCTGGAACAACTTTATGTATGGGCCAGCTCTAGGGGTGATATTGAGATCCAAAATGTGTTTTTTGTTACTCTGGACATGAACGCCTTGTTCACTGTCATCCCTAATGATGAGGGAATTGAAAATGTGAGACAGTTTTTAGCAAAAGAAAGTAGGGTCTCTACGACTAAGGTCAACATGATTTGTGCCCTCCTAGACTTGATTTTAGAGAACAACATGTTTCTTTTTGAGCATGAATACTTTCTCCAGACAGTAGGAGTTGCCATGGACACAGTGCATGCAAACACATATGCTAATATTGTTCATAGGTTCATAGGTTCATAGGTTGGTACTAGGCTATCAGCCCTAGGGCCTATACAAGCCTAGCCATAACAATTCCCTGGATATTTCTTCCCACATTATTTACTTTCCTGGACCCCTGTCTAGCAGGGTGACTGACGTGATCCCTGGGGTGAATTTCCTTTCTCCCATCCAATCGTCAAGGTTCCTCTTGAAGAGGTCCAAAGAGGCACTCTGCTTGACATGTATGGGCAATCTATTCCAGAGTCTGGGGAGTCTCTGGGTCAGGAACCTATCCCTCCAACATGTTTTGTTTATTGTGATGACAAGGTTTAGATCCCAGGAGCGTGTAGCTCTGAGGGATTGGGATTTCTTTAAGTGCAGCATGTCCAACAGCTCTGGGTTTGACATGGCCTTGTATGTTAAGCAGAGATCGCCTCTGAGTAGACGATATGTGACAGAGTATAGCTGGAGTTTTTAAGGTGGTCAGCGTAGGGCATCTGCTTTAGGCCTGTGATTCTTTTAGTGAGGTATTTCTGAGGCCTTTCCAGTTGTTGCAGATGTCTTGAGAGGTACATACCAAATGGGGCGTTGTATTCTATAATGGGTCTAATGAGGGATGAGTACAGTGGGACAATGACCTCCTTTTTTCTGGATGTGCTGGCCAATTGGGAAAAACTGTCAGTCCTTTGTAGTGAAGTGTTTAAACAATGTGTCTCCTTTTATAAACGTTTTGTGGACATCTTTTTTATTTGGCATAGCAATGAGGTAGAGCTTAAGAGTTTTGTGCAGTTCTTAGGGAACACCACTTCTTACTTGCCATTCTCTTTACATTATTCTCAAGTAAAGACTGATTTTTTAGACATAAGTGTGAGCAAGAATATGCTTGGCAATATATCAACTAGGTTATATAGAAAACCTTGCAGGAGAAATAATATTATGCATCGCTCGAGTATGCACCCCAGGCATATTACCAAAAATGTTGTAAAGAATCAGGTACTTCGATGCATGAGATTACACACTGATGTGAAAGGTCTAGAAGAGGCACTAGATGTATTGTATACAGATCTTAAGAAAATGGGTTATAAAACCGAAGAAATAGACAAAGCAATAAAGGAAGTGAGCATGTTAGAGCATAATAAAACAAAACCCTTTTTTTCTGATAAGTCCCCTGTGACCGTACAGGATGATGGAGGAGCAAGCACTTAAGTGCTGAATAGGTTGTGTTTGACTTTCTCTGGGGATGTTGATAAAATTTGTGAGATTGTGAAAAGGAACTGGCCCATCTTATTAACAGATCCCGAAGTTAGAACCTGTCCCAAAATTCAGTTTCAAGAATAGCAGGAATTTGAAGCAACATTTGTGCTATAAACACAATAGAGCATATGAACAGTTCACTTCACAGCGTAAGGGCAAATCTACCTGTAGGGCTTGTAAAGCTTGTTGTAACATCTGGTCAACTTGTATGGTTATGTACCCACTGTCTTCCAAGCCCATAGAGTTTTCTTTTTATGCAGACTGTTGCACTAAGAATATAGTATATATGGCTAAGTGCAACCTGTGTAGTAGATTTAACATAGGTAAGACTAATCGTATGCTAAAGGAGAGAGTAATGGAGCATTTGAATGACATACGTAACAAAAAATTGACTAATGCATTGGCCAAACATGTATTTGAGTGTGGTATGGATCATAATTTTAAGTTTTTGGTTTTACAGAAGATTAATGAGAGCCAAAGAGAGGGAGATCTATGTAATGAGACAGAGTATATTGAGCTAAGATGGATTGTTGATTTTAAAGCATATGTTCCACCTGTCCTCAATAGTGCTGTCTCCTTAAAACCTCTTTTGAAGAAAAGAGGTTTGCCTCATTAGTTAATGCCTGTTTTTATTGGCTGTTATTAGTATTTGAACTTTTAGAACATGATTTGTTTTATTAAGGTCTGAAGAAGAGGGCAACCTTGAAAGCGCTTACCTACTATTTGTTATTTGTATATTAAAGTGTTTTTACTCTCGAGCCGCAATGTCTTTTTATTTTATATTATAGTTCTTTTTTGTCTGTTTGATTCCAAAACTTTCTTTTTTTTTTATAATAATAGGATATGCAGTTGCCAACAAATGAAGGGCAGGTTGGATGGCACAAACAAGTATAGAATATTCTTGTTTTGGGGGGGAGCAAAGGTGAGTTACTGTTATGGCACATACGAGGGTACATTCTTCTTTTGAGGGGGGGAAACTAAGTTGCGTTACTGTTATGGCACAAACAAGCATAGACTGTTCTTTTGGGTTGAGCAAAAGTGAGTTACTTTTATGGCACAAACAAGAATTGAGTGTTCTTTTGCCAGGGGAGCAAAGGTAAGTTACTGCCATGGCATAAACAAGGATATGCTGCTCTTGTTACTCTCCTTTGTTTGCATTCTGCCTGTTGTTTGATCTTGTGAAGGTTGTGAAGTCTGAAACTGCAATGTGTATCATTATTTTCTAACTTCTCTCTTTAATGATTTTCCAGTGCAAACATATGGTTCTAAACTGAAGGCTTGTAGTGATTATCAGTACTTTTTAGAGGTATGATTGTGTGAATCTTTGATGCCTGGGGCCTAGTATTTACTAATCGACACATATAAGTCAAATAAGTTGCTGCTGTCACATGTTAAGGTAATTTCTGTAAAAATCTTTGACCTTTTCATAGGTTCATAGGTTCATAGGCTGGTACTAGGCTATCGGCCCTATGGACATACAAGCTTAGCCACAACAATTCCCTGGCTATTTCTTCCCACACTATTTACTTCCCTGGACCCCTGTCTAGCAGGGTGACTGGCGTGATCCCTGGGGTGAATTTCCTATCTCCCATCCAATCATCAAGGTTCCTTTTGAAGAGGGCCAAAGAGGCACTCTGCTTGACATGTATGGGCAGTCTATTCCAGACTCTGGGGAGTCTCTGGGTGAGGAACCTATCCCTCCAGCATGTTTTGTTTTTTGTGATGACAAGGTTTAGATCCTTGGAGCGTGTGGTTCTGAGGGATTGGGATTTCTTTAATTGTAGCATGTCCAACAGCTCTGGGTTTGACATGGCCTTGTATGTTAAGCAGAGATCGCCTCTGAGTAGACGATATGCGACAGAGTATAGCTGGAGTTTTTTAAGGTGGTCAGCGTAGGGCATCTGCTTTAGGCCTGTGATTCTTTTAGTGAGGTATTTCTGCGGCCTTTCCAGTTGTTGCAGATGTCTTGAGAGGTGCATACCAAATGGGGCATTGTATTCTATAATGGGTCTAATGAGGGATGAGTACAGTGGGACAATGACCTCCTTTTTTCTGGATGAAAATCCCTTAGTGATGAGTTGTGCCAAATAGAAGGATTTCCTGACTGTTGTGGCGATGTGGTTATCGAAGGTGAGACCACTGTCCACCTGTGTCCCTAAGTCTCTTATCACACTTTTGGTGTTTAGTGTACTGCCACCTATGTGGTAATTCACAGGTACATGTTTTTTCCCAAAGGGGATAACTATACATTTCTTGGCATTGAGCTTGAAACCATGGCTCTGGCACCAACCCTCTGTTTCTGTAAGGCCCTTTTGTAGAGTATCCACATCATGTGGGGATTCAATAATGGCTCTCATTTTGCAGTCATCTGTGAACTTTGTTAGTCAGAGTCCCTTAGTGTTGGCCTGTACTTCAGAGAAGTAGATGCCAAACAAGAGCGGCCCCAGGACTGAACCCTGAGGTACTCCACTTGTCACTTGTCTGGAGCTGGATTTGGAGTCGGCTACTTTTACAGTGTGGGTTCTATCAGTAGGCCAGTTGGCAACCCATCGAGTGACGTAGGGATTAATGCCATTTTACTTGTTTACTGTACTGAGTGATGAAATACAAAGATATGCCATAATATTATTAAACAATTGATTCCAGGTTCAAGACTTATCTTGTAAATGCAGTAGTTGACATACTGTTACTTCAGAGCTGACTGTCTGATGCAAGCAGTACACAGCCAATACATGAGGAGGTGTGAGTTGCCTGGCATCAATGTTAATTTATGTATGTGAGTAGGAGGAAGGTTTTAGGCCCCTAGATGGCAAATGAGTGTGGTATGCATTGTCTCTTAGCCAATGTAAGGGCATACTCAGCATGCCTCTGTCTGCCTACACTCACAGCAGCTGGTAGTTTTTCCTCTGACTCCTCATCTGCCTGTGACTGTGATGACCCTGGCATTGGTGGTGGGATGTGTGCCCCTTCCCCTTGCTGATCCTGCTGAAGCTGTTTTCTCAGGATGATGTTATGTAGCATTGCGTATAATGAGAATATTTCAGTATATGTTTGTGTATGTACTGAAGGGTTCCCCCAGATGTATCTAGGCACTGGAACTGTGACTTCAGCAGCCCATACACATGCTCTATGACATTTCTAGTTTGAGAGTGTGCTTCATTATGACATTCTTCCATGGGTGTGTGTGCATTTCTGACAGGTGTCATCAGCCACAGTTCCAGTGCATAGCCTGCATCCCCCAGTAAATGACCCTATGGGATAACTCCCTTAGCAAACATCTGGTACAGTTGGGAGGTGTGCCAGATATGTGAATCATGGTAACTACCAGGGTTGCCAGCACACATGTTAAAGATGATTCCCTTGGCATTACACATTACTTGGCAGTTGATATATGATAACCCTTTCTGTTAATGTAGAGCCTATCCTGTTACCCAGGTGGTGCCTTACTTTCTACATGAGTGCAATCTATGGCACCTAGCCCTTCAGTGTAGTACACTACCTGGCAAAACTGTTGCATATTTCTGGTCATCTCCTCAGAACTACTGAGGAAATATATGTGCTCACTGGCATGTTGGAGTATAGCATCCAGGAATTGGTGGAGGATCCTGGATGCTGATGGCAGTGACACCTCCAGCATGTCCCCTGTTGGTCTCTGAAAGGTATCTGTAGCTAAGAGTCTAAGGGCTACATATACCTTAGTTTTCACTGGGATGGGTTTCCTTCGGTTGGCTCTGGCTCTGAGTTGAGGGCGGCAGAGGTCACAGAGCTCTTGTAATGTGTCCCTGTCTACCCTGTAGTGCTCTACAATTTCCATGTCATATAGGTTGTGATAATTTTAACATGGCCTGAAAACTCTTCTCCTTCTCAGCCTAGGCCTATTGGCCACAGCAGCAGCAGTGTCTTCAGCCTCTAGCACATACAAATGGATTAAAGCAGCAGCAGCCCCTAACATTCTGTCTGTGTAGACTTTCCATATCTGTACTCCAAAAGTTTTGACTTCTACAGGAAGAACCAGCATGGAGTCTACATGGATGCTTTATAGCTTCTTGAATACCTCCACTGTGTTGGATTTGTTGATTAGCATGCAATTCAGCTGCTTATGCTGTAATTACCATCTATGAAACACAGACAAAGACAAATGCACTCCATTAATAATCTACATCATTTTAAAAAAGGCAAATGTGTAGCTAGCCAAATGTATGGTGAGGAGAGTTGTATGTTTGGAAAACTGCAAAAACACTTTTTCTTCAGGACATTTCTGTACAGCGGAGTACTGAACATCAGCAGATATGCTCCCATTTTGTCACCTAAGAATAATGTGAAGCAAAGGATTTACACTTTTTTCTGTATACATTAGTTAGAAGTGTACTGATGGCCTGGGCATGTTCATCAAGCCATTTCAGAGGTATACATCATTGACAATACATGAAAATGGAATGCTGTGTAATAAATATGTACCAAAGTTTCAGTAACAAGTCCTTTGATAGCACTTTTAGCATTTCAAAAATGTTTTGTTAGTAAAATGGGTCATTTGCCTGTTCTTTTGTTGGGGGTGTGTGTGATAAATATGTACAAATGTTTCAGGGACAGGTCTTTTGATAGCATTTTTTGCATCTCAAACATGTTTTGCTAGCAAAATGGGCCATTTGACTGCTCTTTTGTGGTGGGGGGGGGGTTGAGTCACTATTATGGCACAAACAAGAATGGAGTGTTCTTTTGGAGGGAGAGCAGGTGAGTTACTGTTATGGCACTAATAAGGATGTGTTGAGCTTGTTACTGTCCTCATTTTGCATCCTGCCTGTTGTTAGTGTTTCACATCTGAAAACTGTTTATGTTTCTTCTCCAGTGGGTAATACAGACTGGCTACCTTTTCTGTTTTATCATTAAACAGTTGTTTTGTAGTTAGGTGATACTTATGTGTATTATACTTCTGTTATCTTTTAGGACATCTACAAGTATGTCACAAAGGTGAGCCAATCCACAGAGACACCCCCCCCCGATGCCAAAAATAAAGTAATTATCGATGGGTTTCAGCAACATGGTACATTTCTCCTGGAAAGAGGATGTTGAGATATGGCACTGAGGTTAAGAGTATGGCAGTAGATTGTACAAGACTTAAATGCTGTGGGTGGCCATGGCAGAACATACAAACAGGCATGGCACAGGCCACTGGCATGATAATATCTGAACAGAGGGGAGCAGCTGCCATGGGCCATAACCAAATAGTTGCTGGAGGAGGGCCTACTAGGGAACAACCACTAACCCCCAATTAAGAGTTCCTGGCAAATATTAGAGACCCAGACAACTCCCAGGAGTGTGTGGTACAGCATGTCCTGGATGTGGGCGCAGCACCTTTTGAGACAGCAAGCATGTCCTAGGAGGAGCTTCCAGGTAGGCTTTGTTATTTGAATAGTCGAATACTGTTGTATAGTAAAACAATTGAAATTAATAAGTTAATTCAGTGTCACATGTCTTTTTTTTTGGGGGGGGTGGATTGAAGATTGCTACAGTTATAAGCTTAGGTTGGAGATGTCAGCCACATTCTTGTTGAAAATAGAGTTAAGGCACATATATTGGGGTAAATGTATTATCTCCTGTGTTA
Organism: Protopterus annectens; assembly: GCF_019279795.1. Classification (NCBI taxonomy): domain Eukaryota; kingdom Metazoa; phylum Chordata; order Ceratodontiformes; family Protopteridae; genus Protopterus; species Protopterus annectens. Next base: position 334,873,766 of record NC_056727.1, on the reverse strand, counting down.
CTGTTAATTATGATGATGTTGCCCTTACCTCTTGCTTAACTTCTTCCAGGACCATCTGGACTACAGCAGTCTCTCATGCAGCCGGTAAGCCAAACATTGTTATGTCAGTACTGCAGATCAGTTTAAAGAAATATTGCAGTGTGTGATTTTGATCTCTGGCCTATTGTGTGTGTTGCTGTACTGTCAGTAATAGTGGCAGCACTGTTAGTTTGTTAGCATGTGTGGCACTATAGTATAGCAGATATTATTAATTCCTGTGTTTCTTGTTTTTATCACAGGTGAACACAACAGTGGGAGTGTTAGCCTTGTGTCACTTGATGACAGTATATCAGCGGACTTTGATAATGATGGTGGCCAATCTAAGGCACAGTCGGGGAGTGCAGAGCTTGAATCTGACACAGAGGTTGGTGTACAGCCATCCCCTGCATTTCCATCGGACACAGCCAGTAGGCCTATGCCTACCCAGTCCACTGAGACCACAGATATTAGATAGGTGGAGGGCAAGGACATCGATAAGGGAAGTGTGGCTACTGTGGCTTCAGTGTCTGTTGAGTCTGGCCATAGGCAAAGTTTGGTTGAGGTGCCACACAAGAAGATTAATAGGGGTGCTCAGAGGGGGCCTGCTGTCCCTCCTCCATCTGGTGCAGGTGTCACTTCCCATGCCACTCAACTAATGTTTAGGGCCATCATGGAGACCCAGGTATGTTCCCATAGGTGCTCCAGACAAATACTCAGGGTTGTGGATGTGGCACAGTCTGACATGTATGACTGCCTCCACCATGTTGCTGATTCACCAGATCAGATGAATAGCACATTGGAACAAGGAGTGTCTGTGATGGACCGAGGGGTGTCTGTTATAGAATGAGCAGTGTCTTTGATGGAATGTCTACTGGGAGGGGAATGGCATCCTCATGGGTGTAAGTCAGCCACATCATCTGCTGTCAGCTAACATGGCCATGCCTGAATAAGTGTGTTGTCCACACCCAGACATGACAGGCTATGTGGTTGTGGTCCTGGGCTTCACAGTGAAGGCAGCTCATCCAGCAGACATCAGTCACATTCAGGTAGCGGCACTGCATCTGACCATAGAAGTGGACGTAGAAGTGGATGTACCAATGCAACTCCTGAAAGAACCAGGCTCATGGTCAAGGGCAATAACAATGAACTGCCACCTCTACCATGCACAGTTCATACCTGTCTGACAGATCAAGACATATAGTTAGCACAGAGCTTGGATGTGTTCATACAGACACTCACACACCAATTTCACCTTTTACAGACACACAAAAACAGCAGTTACCCATTTTGTCTCACTGGCCATTTTTTGTTTCATCCCAATGTCTGCCACCTTCTCCTTCTTACTTACACACGTTCACTGACCTTTAGTATTAGCCTACTCTTCCTGCCTCCCCACACAACACCCTATGCAAGTGATGATAACTGTGCTATATCCCTGTTTTCTATCTTTTGGATTCAGGGATACAAAAGCTGTGTCTGATGCTCAGAGCGTATAGCTAACATTGTTTAGTATATCTGCATTTGCATTGTTGAACTGCTCATTGTAACTTTGACTTATATTGGCCTTGGAAAGTTAGACAGTTGATGACATCAAAATTTCAGAACTTTATAGTGAATGCTGTCATAGGGGTTGTGAATTCAGAAACTACAATGTCTGTCTTTACTTTCTAACTTCTCTCTGTAATGACCCCCACACAACAACATGTGCAAGTGATGATAACTGTGTCATATCCCTGTTTTCTGTCTTTCAGATTCAGAGATGCAAAAGTTGTGTCTGGTGTTTAGGGTGCATAGCTAACTTAGTCCTTAGTATATCTGCATTTGTGTTGTTGAACTGCTCAATATACCTTTGACTTATATTGGCTTTGGAAAGTTAGACAGTTGATAGTATAAAAATGCCAAACTTTATAGTGAATGCTGTTTTAAGGTTTGTGAAGTCAGAAACTGCAACGTGTCATTACTTTCTAACTTCTCTCTTTAATGATTTTCCAGGACAAACGTACGGTGCACATCATAAGTTACTCCATCATATTCAGATCTTAGGATTGTATGGTAGCACTGTAGTCAAACCTCATAAGAACAGTAATACAGTATAATGCTTTCTTTGGCATGTACCTCAACAGACACATACAGCAGCTGGAGACATTACAGATCCTTATCAGCAAGATAACACAAGGCCTACAAACCATGCCATGATATATTTGGATAAATTAAAAGTAATGTCACTGCAATCTGTCTGGTATAGGATGAGGTGACATCTGCCTGGCCTCCAGGCCAGTGTCTGACTATGTCCTGAAGGGATAACTCATATCCAAAAATCTGATATAGCAGATGTAACTCGGATCCAAAAAATCTGTTATAGCAAATGACATCAACAGTGTCTGTTGAGAATATGGCAATAACTGTGTCCTACAGGCTGCGGTAAAAGGCTTTCTATAATGTTAAGCAAGATTACACACACACACACACACACACACACACACACACAGTTGACAGCAGGGAGAATAGAACCCCTACCTATCTAAGTACATAGACTACAGAATACATACTTAATGCAGCACCATAGCACAAGTCTGATTTTTGCAGCTGAACTGATAGTACATGACATCAGCATTACATGTGTGAGAAAAAATGATAGCAAGCCTGCATAGGCTCATAGCTTCAAAAGTTCATATGAAGTTACTACCATAATGGTCCTAGGTTCATAGGTTCATAGGAGGTTACTAGGTTACTGGCCCTAGGGCCTTTTAAGCCTAGCAAGACTGTACCATTATTCCCTTATAGGCCAAGATATGCTGTCCATATTTTCGAATCCAAGATCAGCACTGGTTTGTCCATCTAAAAGTGACATAGGTAAAAGCCCTGGGAAAATTTTGCAATTTCCCATCCAATTGTCCAAGTTACATTTAAATAAGATCATTGAGGAGCTCAGTTTCATGTGAATTTGGAGTTTGTTCCATTGCAGTAGTAATCTCTGGGAGACATATCTGTCCCTCCAGCATGTTCTGTTGATGTCACAGGCTAGGTTAAGTTCCCTACAATGAGTGAGTCTTGTCCCATTTGATTTGCGGAGCTGCAGCATTTCCATTAAGGCAGGGTTCAAGAGTGCTCTGTAGGCCAGGCACAAGTCGCCTCTCAGCAGTCTATATGATACAGAGTACAGTGACAGGGCCTTAAGTCTGCCCATGCAAGTCATGTGTTGAAGTCTCTGGATTTTCCTGGTTAGAAAACTCTTAGGTCTCTACAGCTGCTGCAGGTGTGTGGTGAGATACATGCAAAAGGGAGCATTGTACTCTATAACTGGTCTGATGAAAGATGAATACAGTGGATTGATAACATCTTTAGTCTTGGATGCTATGCCATTACTTATGAGAAGTGCAACATAAAAGGCCTTCCTTATCACTGTGGACATATGATGATCAAAGTTGATGTTGCTGCCAACCTGCATTCCCAACTCTCTCACCACTGGGTTGGAACTTATGGTGGTATTATTATAGTGCAATTTACAGGTACCTCTCCTTTACCAGAAGGGATAACAGTGCATGTTTTTCAGGTTAAGTTTAAGTCTGTGGCTTTGGCAACAATCATTTATGTACGTAAGCCCATTTTGTAGTATGTTGACATCATTTGGGATTCAGTGATTGCACACAGTTTGCAGTCATCAGTGAATGTGGTGAGCCATAGGCCATCTGTTATAATCTGAATTTCTGACAAATAGATTCCAAACCACAGAAGGCCCAGCACAGACCCTTGTGGAACACCACTGGTAACAAGTCTTCTGATAGAGGTGGAATCTCCAAGAATGACTGTATGTATTCTCTTGGTAAGCCAATTGGCTACCCATCTAATAACATATTGATTAATTCCCAGCTGGGTGAGTTTCTCACAGATGCCTGAGTGGAGGATTGTGCCAAATCCATTGGTCAAGTCGAGATATGCAGTATGTACTGATTTGCCTTCATCCAGGTCTTTGCTGACATTCTTGAAGAATTCCAGTAGGTTTAACAGGCATGATCTGCCCTTAACAAAGCCAAACTAACCCAAGTTAGTTTGAAGGTCACCAGTGTCCTTGTTAATAAGGTCCAAGGTGATTCCCTCCATGTCCTTACAGATAAGGCTGGTCAGGGTTATAAGTCTATAGTTCCCTGGGTTGGTTGAGGGACCCCATCTGTGCAAGGGGAGTTCAGTTTCTGTTTTCCACTCTGCCAGTACAAAGCCAGCACTTAGACTGTGGTTGAAGAGAGTACCCAGTAGTTCCACTAACTCTTGCTTTACACCATTTAGTAAGCAGCCTGGGATATTAACTGGTCCCATAGAGGCTGTGTTTATGGCCTTGGCGAGTGCGGTCATGACCTGTTCTTTGGGGAGAATAGGTATTGGTGACAGGTATACTTTGGGGTATGATTACTTCAGCCAGGGATGTGAAATTTTTGCCAAACCTGTCTGCTAACAGGTTGGTGATGTCCTTAGGTTCAGTGTCCACTGTGAATTCAGTGCAAAGGTGGGCCTTCCCTTTTACATAACAGGCATAGCTAAAGAATGCCTTGTGATCTTCCTTAGCTATGGATGCTAATTTAGTTTTTCAATTAGCTTTTGAGGACTTAAGAAGATGTCTTATTTGCTTGTTCAAGCTATGGAGGGTAGTCTTTTGCTGAGACTATTCCCTCTGATTCCTGGTCATCAGTTTCTTTCTCATGTTGTATAATCTATTTATGCTAGATGTCCACCAGAGCAGCTTGTTTTTTCATGAGCAAGTTTTGATCCTTTCTGGTATGGCTAAGTCTATACACTTGTAAAGCTGTTCATACAGGGCATTTGGGTACACCTCTGTATAGTTACTGCCAGTGGTGGCAGGAGGTTTGAAACTATGCATGCCATTGTTTAGAAGGTTAGAGCTTGCTTTGGAGAAACTTTCAACATTTTAGATCCTGAGGGGGGTCAGGTAAAAGTGTTACATTGAACATGACTGATTTATGGTCAGACTTTACCAGCGAGGGTCTCAGACATTTATTTATTTATTTATTAAACATTTGTTTACTGGGAAAATCCGACTTGGAAAATGCCAATTTTCTGGGGAGGCCCAGGGAGAAATGCTCCAGACGCTTGTCTTTGTAATGTGGGAGGAAACCAGAACACCCTGAGAAAACCCACATGAACACAGGGAGGACATGTAGACTCCATGCAGAAGGCACTCCAGCTGAGAGTCAAAGCAGAGAACCTCTTGCTGTGAGGTGACAATGTTACCGCTGTGCCACTGCGCCATACATGATGTGATGCAGTATACTGGTGGGCACTAGGTCAAGGACATTCCATCCCTTTGTGGGGGTGAAGACTAACTGTTCCAGAGTATTTGTGTTTACAAAGTGCAGGAACCATGTTTGAGCTCAGGTCTACCTGAAAACACCGAACTCTGACAACACCGACAACGAGATAACCGACACCGGAAGATCGACAACGGAGATGACCGACGATTGAAAATCCTGACGCTGAGAACACCGACATGTTAATGTAAGTGTGTGATAGTGACGGATATTAGGGTCAGGGCACGGGTTAGGTGAGTGTGCGATAGTGACGGACCTTAGGGTTAGGGCTTGGGTTAAGGTTAGTGCATAGATAGTTGTGTATGTAAGGTTTAGTGTAGGTTTGTAAGAGTTTTTGTGTGCTTGTGTTGTGTGTGTGTTTTACGGAAAATGTATTTGTTTTGTTTTGTTGATTGTCAGGATTGTGGTTTGTCGGGCATGTGAAGTTTCGTGTTTTTGAACATTCGATTTTGTGCTGTCGGTTATCTCATTGTCAGTGTTTTCAGGTAGACCCTTGAGCTCATATATGTATCCTAGTTGATGAAAGGATAGATAAAGTCACCCATGCCTAGGGTATTTGGCTGTATTATGAGTGACTCAAGTATGGCCAGGAAAGCACTGTGTGCTTTTCATGGTTCATGTTTTTGGACCTGTAGCTAACAATGACATGGAGGGGGGGGGGGCCTTTACTACAGTTAGTAGGACTTGGAATAACTTTAGGGACTCATGCTGCTTAACCAGTTTTTGAGGTGGATTTATTTTTCATCAAGATGGATACACCTCCTCCTTTCATTTTGTAGCCCTGAATGTGTGGAAGGCATTATAGCCTTTCATGGCCAGAGTACTATCTATGGCCCTAAACCATGCCTCTGTGACTGCACAAACATCAACATTTTCCCAGATAAATAGCGCCTCCATTCAGTTTCTGATTTACACTTCTAGAATTAAGCAGCATAACCTTGGGTTTGTCTTTTTAGGATACTTTTACGGCAGGAATTTTGTTCTTATGACATTGCCTAAAAACGTCACTATGGGGGGAAGTAAGTACCTTGGCCATTAACGGAAAGGCAAGAGGTGACAGGTGAAGACCATCCCTGGCTAAGCAGCATGGTCTTTCAACTGCATTACAGGCTGACAAATACTGGATCCCCCTGGAGTGACACCAGTAGCTAAGCTAATTGTTGAAGTCAATAGTTATTTTGTTTGCATTGACAAATTATCCTGGGTGAAGGTACAATGCTGTTTAGGGCTACAGACATACCTGTCTGGGACAGATTATCTCATATCTCTCTTCATATAGTTTAATGAGGTATCTTTCAACTCATTAACTTCAACATGGAGTACAACAGAGGTGTAGCTGTGCTTGCTGTTCAGAGACTTGAGTGTGTGCATGACTGGGGATCTTGGCACCTGAGGGGCAGCTGACTATGGCTTTCTCCTTGTTCATCCTGGTGAGGGGGACATCTGTATGTCTCACTAAGGATTTGCCTTTGAGCAAGACATTGGCTTTCAGGTTTTTTGCCTTAAGGGCTTAATGGCTGACACACTGATATGTTTGTTTTTATGTGTAGTGGATTCCATTGGGACTATGATGTGTGCAGAAGGTTTGCATTTGTGAGGTCTCTGCTCTTTTGTAAGCTTCTACATATGTGGGGTTATGTGTTGTGCAATTGGCCTGTTGAGGAGGTGAAGTGCATGTGTTGATAACCTGTTTGATATCTGGTTTGTTGTTACCTGAGAGAGAGAGAGCATTTATTCTAGATTCATTCTATAGTTGCATCTCTGACATATTGTATTTGCAATTTTTACTATACATGGTTGTCAGTATTACATGAGGCAATAGAAGCATAGCTTTGTAAAAACACAAGTGCCCTTATTAAACATATTTAGATGGTTGTTGTTAGCAGAGTGATTTTGTGAGCAGCAACAACTGGGACTGTCTCTGAGGGACATAGATGCCAGCCCAGTGGTGACTTTACAATCACCCAACCTGTAGTGAAGGTTGTGCTTGAACAGAGACATTGAGGACCACTGCTTCACATGCTGTGGGAGCCTATAACAGAGGAGTGTGAATCACTAGGGGATATATCTGCCTCCCCTGCATGTTCTGTTTATGTCATAGGCTAGGTTGAGAACTGTGGCTCTAGTTATTCCTGTCCCATTTGGTTTGCACATGTTCAGCATTTCCAGAAGGGCAGGGTCTGAGACTTCTTTGTAGCTCAGGCATAGGTCACCTTTCAGCAGCTTGCAGGAAACTGAGTACAGTGACAGGTCTTGTAGTCTTTCTATTTATGTGATTTTTGGAGGACCTGCATTCTCCCAGTAACAGACTTCTATTTTTTCTCCAATTGCTGCAGCTGTCTGATGAGGTACAGATAGAAGGGAGCCTTGCACTCAGTTTGTGGTCTGATAAGGGTGGAGTACAACAGACTTCCCTGGTCCTGGATGTGATATCTATATGTAAGATATGCACAATGCAAAATGTTTATCTCACCCCTATAATTTGTCACAGGGCTCTCATCTTAGCCTGTGACATAAACAGAACATGCTGGGGAGACAGATATATCTCACAACAAGTCACACTCCTCTGTTATAGGCTCCCTCTGCATGTGAAGCAGTGCTCCTCAATGACCCTGTTCAAGCTCAGCCTTGACTACTGGTTGGGTGATTGTAAAGTTACCTCTGGGCTGGCACTTATGTCCCTCATGGACAGGGTCAGTTGTTACTGCACAAATATTTCTGCACCTATCCATTATGTATTTCGATAGACCTCTTCTGTCACTTAAAAACCATATTAAAGCAAAGTGACCTATAAAAAGAATAATGTTTTTGATTCTCACTTATTAAGTAGATGCAACTAATACCAGGCAAATTATGTATAGCAATTTTAGGATTTTTCTTACCAGCTAATAAGTTAAAGAATGTCTTTTTCACAATTTTTTTAAATTAAGGGGACACTAATTTAAAAAGTATTTTTGAGACTAAACCTGATGTTGAAATATACAGTACTATGATCAGCAAAAATGGGATAGCTATGGTTGCGGGGTATGGTAGGCACAGTAGGTTTGCTAATAATTCTCCGTTATATTTTTTTCATTCTTAACCTGGAAAAAATCATAGTTCCAATGGGAGTTTTACATGTAATTCCAGAAACTTGGTTTATGTTACAGGTTTTTGACATGTCCTAGTTTTTATGTGAGTATGGTTTATCACATTTATGAACATATTTATTAAACTAAGACAAATAAAAAGAGACTATTTTAAACATTTCATCATCTAAACAAATTAAAAATACTATTTTTTGGAACACATAAACCCTAGTTTTAGAGCTGAAGATGCAGACTTGATCCTGAATATCAAGGAACTTTATTGACAAATTTTTGAAGTCTGTAGACCAACAAGGCTAAATGACACTCTGAATGTTAGAAGTATTTTAAAAAGAAAATGTATTTATAAAATTAGGTTTTACTGTGACTTTTTCTGCCTTCGTGCTATTGGTGTATTGTTTTCATTTACTACATTTTTATGAGAACCTGTATTACTGGTTCAGTCCCTCAAATCATGTAAGCTTTCTGTTAAAGAACATAATCATTTAAAGGTAACCAGTCTGAAGAAGTTCTGCATTCTACAAGAATGTTAAGTGCTCGTGTGTTTTTTTTTTTTTTTGTTTATTTATTTATAAAAAATGTTCTTAATGTTACTCGGGTTAGGTAGTGACATTCTGTGTTTTTTGCCTTTGAATTTTTGAGTGCACAGTTGGAGTTTTGGGTTGGCCTACCATTGATTTGCTTCTTGTATTTCAAAAATCAAAGAACTAAGTTTAAACACATAGGGCTGAATTCTTAATGGTACCATAACATTTACACAGCCATGTACACCTCATGGTCAGTACAGGGTCCTCCAACATGAAAATGTGAGCACCATGAAGTGGTGGCCCCATGCCAATGCTGAACACTAATGAAGCATTCTGTGTGTGTGTGATCTCTCCATGGAATTGCCTCCAAAAAAGCATTTACATGGTTAAGTGATTCAAGAAGCTTCTGGCCATGAAGATCAGCACAGTCATCCCCACCAAAATGTGAAAACAAACATAGTGGGGGGTGACCATTAGACATAATGGCTTTCTTTAAAAGTGCCATAAAGGCACAAATATCAAAATGAGGATTGGGAGGTGGGAGAACCACCAGACACTAGGATGAATGCCTCAAAGTGCAGTATCAGCGCCAGCATTACAACTGCAGCTAGGGGTGGAGGCTACGCTAGACACCAGGTAATTCTTTAAGTGCTATGATGGCACCACCATTACAACAGGAATCTATTGGGGGGTGTACACGCTAGATACCAGGTAATGTTTTAAGTGCTATGATGGTATGATGCCCCACCACTGGCCCAGTAATCAAGGAGCCTGAATTCTCACCAATAGCACCAGTGGGGGACATACATTGGGAAGACGACAGATATGCACACACAGTATTTCCGGATACAGCTCTCTGCATCAAGCGAATTTCCCTTAAGAGCACACAGAGACCACAGTCAGTTAGGGACTGGTTTCTCCCTCTTTCTCCAGATCCCCAGTAAGACTCCCCACTGGCACAGCTATAGGGTTGAGATCTCAGCTGAGTGGCCAAGCCAAGACCTCCAGCACCCTCATTGTCCAACCAGTGCTTCATGTTCCTGCCCAAGTAGCTGACACATGCACACTTTGAGATTTGATTTATGCACATGCACATACACACCTGGGAAAGGCTGGCACAGGTTTACTAGCTATGCCCCATTCTGCCAAGACTATAAGGTAGTTATTACGGCCACCAGCCAGCTCCTTATCAGCTACTTTGAGGCCATTAACAAAGGGTGTCCCATCTTACTGTGTAATGTTACTATCAATACAAATAGACCATGAGCAAGGCTATTAGGAGTGGCCCACAGTATCACCAAATAAATATTCCTGAACTCTCAGAACTTAAATATTTCTAGACAGATCAGCCACAATGAAAGGATTAAATATATTTAATAATAAATAATAAAAGAGCAAGACAATACTATATATATATATATATATATATATATATATATATATATATATATATATATATATATATATATATATTAGCATCAGAGTTCAAAATCACAGGAAATATTTAAAACAACATTGCAGGACATTTGCAAATAAAGAAAAACATCTAAATTAAGCTTTACTATATTCTTGACTATATCTAAAAGAATTATCTATATACTAGTACACTTAATTAAAACAGCAAGGCAGATGTGGTGAATTGATTCTCTAGCTGATGTTGTCAGATCAAAGACAAATACAGAATGCTCAGTCTCTCTCAGAGACTTCTTAAATTAATATCTCAAATATTACTGCTGGGATAGCTTGCAGAATTATATAATTTCTTGTCACCTGACTCTATCCCAGGTAAAACCCCTACTGCTGAAAGCTAGCAGTATTTAGCATCTACTTGTGAAAATAAATACAGAATGACTTTTCCTCAGATATTTGCAGATCCTGGAAGTCATAAAATAATAAAACACTTCCAAGACAATACAGAAAACTTCTCAGCACAGACATTCCCCCGGATTTACGAAGCCCTGTAGAGTGTGCAGGATTAGTCTAGGAGCTATTTTCAGCAATATGGCTGACGTGCGATCAAGGAACGAGCTCCCGGGATGTGCACGTGAGCTGTTAGGCTAATCCTGCATGGACCAAGCTCTTGTATGCAAATTACCCTCATTTGCAGGTGAAAAACATGCAAATTAGGATAATTTGCGATCCAGGAAGCTGGTAGCTGTCCGTGCAGGATGAGTGCAGTCTGCAGAAATGTACTCGGTTAGTAACCAAGTACATTTCTGCAAACTACAAAACGGAGCTATGATAGCTCCAAATGAAGGCTACATATCATTGAGGAAGCATGCCAATGGCCAAGTATAAGGCCATTGGCATTGCAAACTGTTTCAAAAATAAAAAAAATCAACTGTTATTTTTTTTCACCAATCTCGGCTGTGTAGGCATAGGGCAGCAGCGTGCAAATGGGATCAGGGTGAAAATAAAAAAATAAACTTAAAATGAGCATTCTAACTAAAAGCAGTATTCTGCCATGCAAGTCAATGGCAGGTATATGACAACCTGGCCAGTGAGTAATGGTTGCTAAGGGGGGGAGGCTCATTGTGGGACATGTAACTATGCATTAGCAGGCAATCCTATGCAAATGAGGGGAAGGATAGTGAATCCCAGATTTCCCCAGGGTGTGAGGCAGGTCCCAAGAGTGTAAGAGTACAAATAGCTGGGTGCAAGACTAAGATATAGGTGACATCATGGGGTGTGTGTCAGGCATACTGTAAGTGGATTGGAGCTCTGTGGCTCGGGACTGCTCCTAGCTTAGCACAGCTAAGCTAGAGGTGTGTCCAAACTGCCTAGCACTCTTTACAAAGTGTAAGTGGGTGTGCATGCCACACACTGGGTTTTACAGGAAGAAACAGGAAGTTAAACCAGGAAATAGCAGCTCTGTGCACATTTGACCTCTCCGTTTGCACTGCGCGCACACAGGCTTAAACAGGGAGGCAATGGGAAGGGAAAACAGCACTAGGAAGGTAATCAAGGAGAACTAGCTTAGCTGACCGGTGAAATGTATCAGAAACAGCCAATTACACAGGCAGCAGCCCAGCCCAGCCCAGCACACCACTATAAACTATGTAAACATCTTTCCCCTTTGTATTTCCCAAAACCTCTGCACCACTGGTGTATACAGACAGGGAAAGTTTTCAAAATGAAAGAAAAAGTGTTAGAGGCTGCTTTTGCTATCATAAACCAGCATGTGGAAGAGGCTGAGGGTGTTGAGGATGTGAATGCTGTTGAGCAACCCACAGTGAGGAGACGGAGAAGAGTACAGACCCAGTGTAACCTAAGAAGGGCTACATGAGCTGGAGATAGTGGAGCAGTATAGGGTGGACAGGGACCTCCTACAGCAAATTGTTGAGCTGTGCCGGACATGCCTCACACACAGAACTAACAGAGGGGAACGCATCCCAGTGGATACCAAGGTATGTGTAGGTCTAAGAATACTAGCTACAGGTACCTTCCAAATGTCAACTGGGGATATGATGGGGATTTCACAGTCATCAGCATCCAGGGTACTCCACTAGTTCCTGGATGCCATGTCAGCACATGCCGGTAAGTACGTATATTTTACCATCACCCATGAGGCATTGGCCAGCAATATGCTTCTCTTCCACCAAAGAGCAGAATACCCCAAGGTAGTGAGTGCAATAGACTGCAAGCACATATGCATTAAAGCACCACCGGATGAGCGGGGTAGGGTCTACATCAACCGCAAGGGCTTCCCCTCCATCAACTGCCAGGTCATGTGCGATGCCCAAGGTATAATAATGAATGTGTGTGCTGGCTGCCCTGGAAGCTACCACGATTCCCACATCTGACATCTGATGCAGCTGTACCAGACATTTGCCAATGGGGACATCCCACATGGTCACCTAGTGGTGGATGCTGAATACGCACTGGAGCCATGGATGATGACACCCATCAGAAATGCACACACACCCGAACAAGAACTCCATAATGAGGGACACACACAAACACAAATTATAATAGAGTGTGTGTTTGGGATGCTCAAGTCACAATTCCAGTTCCTGGACACATCTGGTGGAGCTTTGCAGTACTCACCAACTACATGTACCCAAATTGTCCTTGTATGTGCCATGCTACACAATATGATCCTGCAGAAGCAGCTGCAGCAGGAACAGCATGGGGCAGGGCCACACAGCTCCCCACCACTGCCAAGGCCTGCACAGGCACAGAGTGACTCAGAGGAGGAACAACCTGAGCCTGCCCCAGTAGGCAGAAGGAGATGTGCCCAGTATACCCTGGCCTTGGCAAAGAAGCAACGCATAGCACATGCACTGACACAGTAGGGACCCAGGGAATGACACCTCTTTCCAACTTGCACATACAGTAAAAGGGATGCCAAACATGACACTACCTGAGCTCAACCATGTATAGGGAGTGTATTATGTGCATCCAACATAGGCAGCCCTGTAGCACCACCCTCAATACTGGGACACCCACAAGGTAAGTGACTCACACATGCCAGTCACAGCCATCAGGATAGGTGTAGACAAACACAAACAAATGCTGTACTATGGCCTCTGAATGAGCCCTATGAGTAACCCCCAGGCCTAAACAGACAGATTACAGCAGGCCGGGCAGTTGGGATGTAAGTTGTGAAGGCTAGGAAGTCAGAAACTAATATGTATGTAATTAAAGCTAAGATCTATAGTACACTGGTATGCCTCTAGCCAGCACAATAGGTAATACTGCAGACTGAAATGGTGTACCCGACATACCACTACAGTCCTAGCAAATGTGTAAAAGTGTCAGGTGTGCCCCACCATCCTATGTACACTTATAGTAACAGTCAGGTGTCCCCCCCCCACTGCTGTGTAGAAATGTAGAAACAATCAGGTCCCCACCTGCTATGCAGAAATGTAGCAACAGTCAATGCCAAATGACCGATGTATACCCTGCAGACACAGCATGCTACCTGTCAGTGTACAACACAAAGGTCAGCACCACAGTACAAACTACCTGGACTTGATCCACACATGCAATATAGATGGCCATACTGGGCATGCTCACACACTTAGAGGAATGAAAGCAATGTCAGTCAGCAACATACTGAAAGGTCATACTGGGCATGCTCACACACTTAAACACATGAAGACCATGTCTGCAAACACCAGTGGACCAGACGTATCTGGCAGTTGCAGTTCTTAATACAGACATGTCAGTATGCACCACTCCTGCCTTGCACACACAGTGGATAGGAATACAGACATATATGCAAGGACAACACACTATAATAAGCTAAAGGTAGATGGACATAGATGTGTAGAAGAAGGTGGCCATGACAAGGAGCCATCTGGGCCTGTCCCACCCAGCACACAGCCAAAGGGCCCCAAACACATAAGGTGCAGGTGTCACTCACTGCAGATACTAGCCACCGGTATCTGTCAGCATGACAGACTATGTGGTGCACGTGCCAGCTGTGCAACATGACTGTACAAGGAAGTAGTCACCTAGTAGCTGTATAAACGTACCCGTGGCATATGACCCCATGTGTACCCGCATGTGGCATGTCAACCCCTACATGAATGGGTTACGGCCCATGCACACACTACCCTCCCCATAGCAGTATCATGACAGCCTGCTGAGGTCATCCGATGTGAAATACACCTTTGGGAGAATTGTAGCTCAGTAATCCCCATGGCGCATACCATAACTGCATACTGCTGTAGTGATAAACTAGTTAGGTAGTAGTTCTAACCCCAGACATGGCAACTGTGTGAGTGTGTGTTTGTGTGTGTGTCTCTCTGACTGTGTAGAAAGAAATGCTTTTTAGGCTACTCACACTCTGTACAATTCATATACTCAACCTTGGCAAGGCTGCTGATGTCACTCACCTAGAAATACACCTCTGGGAAATTCCTAGCCTAGTAGTCTCTGTGGTGTGTCCTGTAACTGCATACCACTGTAGTGTGATAAAGTTGTCAGATAGATGTTCTAACCCCAGACCTGGTGTTTGTGTGTGAATCTGTGTGTGTTTGACTGAGTAGAGAGCAATGCTTTTTAGGCTACTCACACTCTGTACAATTCATATACTCAACTTTGGCAAGGATGCTGATGTCACTCATCTAGCAATACACCTCTTGGAAAATCATAGTCCAGTAATTTCAAAAGTGCATCTTGTAACTGCGTGTTGCTGTAATGTAATAAAGTAGTTAGGTAGGTGTTCTAACCCCAGACTTGACAACTGTGTGTGAATCTGTGTGTGTCTAACTGAGTAGAGATAAATGCTTTTTAGGCTACTCACACTCCATACAATTCATTCACTCAACTTTGGCAAGGCTGCTGATGTCACTCACCTAGCAATACACCTCTGGGAAAATCATAACCCAGTAATCTCCATAGCACATCCTGTAAGTGTATAGTGAGGTAGTGTGATAAAGTAGTCTGGTAGGTGTTCTAATCCCAAACCTGGCAACTGTTTGTTTGTGAATCTGTGTTTGCATCTGACTTAGTAAAAAACAATGCTTTTTAGGCTACTCAAACTGTACAATTCATATACTCAACTTTGGCAAGGCTGCTGATGTCACTCACCTATCAATACAACTCTTGGATAATCATAGCCCAATAATCTCCGTAGCGCGTCCTGTAACTGCGCACTGCTGTAGTGTGATAAAATGGTTAGGTAGGTATTCTAACCCCAGACCTGGCAACTGTGTGTATGTCTGACTGAGTAGAAAACAATGCTTTTTAGGCTACTCACACTCCATACAATTCATATACTCAACTTTGGCAAGGCTGCTGTCACTCACCTAGAAATACAACTCTGGGAAAAAAGTAGCTCAGTATTCTCTGTAGCATGTCCTGTAACCACATACTGCTGTACTGTGAAAAAGTAGTTAGGTTAGGTGTTCTAACCTTAGACTTAGCAACTGTTTGTGTGTGAATCTGTGTGTCTCTAACTGAGTAATAAACAATGCTTTTTAGGTTACTCACACACCTTAGAATTCATATACTCAACTTTGGCAAGGCTACTGATGTCACTCATCTAGAAATACACCTCTGGAAAAGTCATAGCCCAGAAATCTATGTAGCATGTCCTGTAAGTGCATCCTGCTGTAGTGTGATTTTGAACTGTGGTTGGGTTCCATCTCCACCCATGGCAGTTCTGGATGTTTTGTGTGCGTTTCAATGTTTGTGTATGGAGCAATGCATCATAGGCTATTCACTTGCAGTGCATTTCAAATTCCCTACTTTGCCAATCCTGCTGATGTCATTCATTGTGAAATACAGCTTTGGGGAAAAAGCTCTTTAGTAATCCCTGCGGTGCATCCTGTAACAGTTCCATGCTGTAGTGTGATATAGACCTTGGTCAGGGGTTCTGTATCCCACACATGTCAGTTGTGGATGATTTGTGTGTGTCTCCCTGTCTGTGTAGGGTGCAATGCATTTTCGGCTAGTCACTCTCAGTACAGTTGAAATGCCCTACTTTGGTAATCCTGCTGATGTCATTCAGTGTGAAATACACCTTTGGGGAAGCATGTCTCTAGTCATCCCTTTGATGCGTTCTATAACAGCTCCATGCTGTAGTGTAATATAGACCTCAGTCAGGGGTTCTATACTGACAAATGTCAGTTGCGGATGTGTTGTGCGTGTCTCACTGTCTGTGTTAGGCAGCAATGCATTTTAGGCTAGTCATTCGCAGTACAGTTGACATGACCTACTTTGGTAATCCTGCTGACGTCATTCACTGTGAAATACACCTTTGGGGAAGAAGTACTCCAGTAATGTCTGGGGTATGTACTACAGCTGCGCAGTGTAATAAACTAGTTAGATAGGGGTTCTACTCCCATACATGACAGGTGTGTGTGTGTGTGTGTGTGTGTGTGTGTGTGTGTGTGTGTGTGTGTGTGTGTGTGTGCGTGTGTGTGCGTGTGTGTGTGTTTGTTACTTGTATCCTGTGTAGAGGTGAGTGTGGGCAATATAGAGGGGGTTTTGCTTATTTCTTTTATGGTGGCCGTACTATATATCATAATGTCAACCATACAGGGATAACAGATGTAAATTATCTGGGAGGCTGGGGTGCAAAGCCATACCCATACATGTGACATCAAGGCCAGCCAATCCAAGTTAGCAACCCCACTATTACAGAGCACACACTCAACCCATGTGTCATACGCACACACATGCCTAGGCAACAGCCAATATGTGGGTAGTACACTGCATATTGGCCACTGATAGTAACTATGCAGTGATAGCAGTGGGCTACAGAGGGCATGTCACCCTGCCCATCTGTCCAATATGCACATACATGCAGACAGCGCACTTCCACCATGTTCCCAAATGGACACCTGCACCACCTGTGGTGCCTTCACATGTGACTCACGGCAGACATACCATGCCTGACAACATGCCCAGTATGGACAGATGACACTGACTTCGGGGAATGCTGTTGACATGCTATCAATGTAGGTTCAGGGTAAACCTGCTGCCCATTACCAGTTCCTGCCACAGGTGGGCAAGACTGGCACATCTGATGATAATCTGTGTTTACGACATGGGCCAGACACCCCAGGTACAGTTCCACATGTCACTGTACATGCATGTGGGAGGTGTGCACATCCCAGACAGCATCCATGTCATGGACTAAGGAGCACATACATGGCATGTGATGTACAGCATTGGCCACACACAATAGTCACCCAGGTGACTGGATGGGGGATGCAATACCCACCTGTGTGGGCAAATGCAGTAACTACAGGCCTGAGCCACAATGCAGACCATTGTCGTGTGGCCTGATGCCAAGGTATACCCATTTCCTACCCTTGTATAGCCTGCTGGCACAGTTGACCACCACACACCCGTGTAGACATGCACCAATGCATGTCAGAACTGGCACCCTGTGTGTTCATGTGTTTTTGTTGTATGGTGTGTATGTCCACATCCACACTCACTACAACCCCCCAGGGCATACTGAAGCATGCTGTCTGATGTTTGACACCTTCTCATATTCTTTGCCCATACAGCCTCCGTATGACCCGTGTGGTGCATGTGATACCTGCACATTGATGTGTTGTGGCACTCCCAATAGTGATGAGTTGCACTCCTGGCTCTGCCAAGTGTGTCAATGTGTGTGCGTCCCTGTGTGAGTGTGCCTGTGTTGATGCCGGCACCTGTTCATGCAGAGAGGCATGTCTATGACACCTACCGTATATCTACCGTATCCCTGTTGCAGATGTCACTTGTCCTCACATATATGTTCTGAGTGCTCCACATCAGGTAACCCATGTGGTGCATCCAACAACTGCATGGAACTGTGATAGCACTACGTAGTTGTCCAAGGTTTGATACCCTGTGCTGGTAGGTGTGTGACACAAACATGCTTCAGTTTTACACACCCATCCCTCCCTGACATGTATTTACCTCTATCTGCCTCCCCCACTCCCTCTCTGGTGGATGTGGAGACACACACCTGCCTTGCTTAGGCAGCAGCATGTGTATTTTATGTGATGCTCATGATCAGCTGATGGCCTCTGCATGAATTGTAGCCCTCCCTTAGTTGACTGCATGTGGAACAGCTGTGGTAACATTCCCATAGTCAATTGCATGGAAACACACTCTAATACCTAGGAACATCATGGTGGTGTTGGCCCTTTTCAGTCACTGTGAGCAGGAACTATATCTGTCGTTTGACAAACAGCATCTCAGATGGATTGGGGATTTACCTCTAACAACATACACTGTGGAAAGAGGGCAACAAACAGGAGAGGGGTGTTCCAGACCTGACTACAGACTGTAAGTGCTGCTATACTGCATTTGGAGTAATGTTGGTTTAACAGTGTTTGTCTGGATATGCCTGTCGTACATGTCGCAATACCTGCCTT